>NC_142931.1:120071127-120138627 GCF_046866305.1 Octopus bimaculoides
ATGGCCGTTGCCAGTACCGCTGGATTGGCCCTCATGCCGGTGACATGTAAAAGCACCCACTACACTCTCAGAGTGTTTGGCATTAGGAAGGGTATCCAGCTGTAGAAACTCTGCCAGATCAGATTAGAGCCTGGTGCAGTCATCTGGTTCACCAGTCCTCAGTCAAATCGTCCAAGCCATGCTAGCATGGAAAGCGGACGTTAATCGATGATGATGATGATATATATATATATATATATATATATATATATATATATTCATACATATACATAAATACATGTATGTATGTATATACGCACACACACACACACATATGCATATGCATACACATGTCTTTATAGTTGTGTTTATCCCCCACTTCTGCTTGATACTGGTGTTGGTTTATGTCTCCATAACTTGGTATTCAGCAAAACAGACCAATGCAATAAGTAGCCAACCTAAAAATAAGTGCAGGGGTTGATTTGTTTGACAAAGCCTTCAAGGCAGTGCTCCAGCATGATCACAGTCCAATGATCGAAACAAATAAAAATAAATGCAAAAAAACGTGAAATTATGCTTCACTGAAGAGGTCTAACAAGATTGAAACATGCCTACAGTGATCTACATATTGCCAAAGATTAGACTCATTCACTACAACATTCCATATTTAATTAATTTAAGTTTTAAGGTTGATTCCTCTGCCTCCTTTTTATGCCTACCAAAATTCAGGTGCAAGGATGGCTGTGTGGTTAGGAAGCTCATTTTGCAGCCACATGCTTCCAGGTTCAGTGTCACTATATGGCACCTCAGACAAGTAACTTCTATTAAAACCCCAATGTGGTAGCTCATCAAATATGTGTGTGTGTGTGTGTGTGTGTGTGTGCGCATGCGTCTTTGTGCCTTTATCTTCCACCACTACTACTACTTGACAACTGGTAGTGGCTTATTTACATCCTTAAAACTTAGTAGTTCAGCAAAAGTAACCAATAGAATAAGTACCAGACTTTTAAAAAAAAACGTACTGGTGGGGTGGGGGCAATCTGTTTGACTAAAACTCATCAAGGCAGTGCCCCAGCATGGCCATAGTTCAATGACTGAAACAAGTAAAAAAAATTAAAAAATAAAAGATAATTGTTTTCATCATTTAGATTGTAATTTTAATTAAAACTCCTTGGTTTATAACATTAAATACACTAGCATCTGCTTTTATTATATTTTACATTATGTATATCTACTATTAGAATGTCTACTATTATAGTATGTCTTCCTAACATTACTTACATTAATGTTCAAGAGATGATCCTCTCTCTACCTTTTCTACTGCTTCTACAAAGCATCTAGTTTTTCAGAGTAGGCTTATAAAATAATAGTGCTCAGAGCTCAGGAGCACTACAATTCATCAGAAAAGGGTTTAAAAAAATAGATTGAAACCAATGAATCAAATAAAGAAAGATAGCTTTAATAGCCAAAAGTTAATGCATAATATACAGAATGAAACAAATGTTGTTGGCATTCCGTCGCTTACGACGTCGAGGGTTCCAGTTGATCCAATCAACGGAACAGCCTGCTCGTGAAATTAACGTGCAAGTGGCTGAGAACTCCACAGACACGTGTGCCCTTAACGTAGTTCTCGGGGATATTCAGCGTGACAAGGCTGGTCCTTTGGATTACAGGCACAACAGAAACAGAAAGTAAGAGTGAGAGAAAGTTGTGGTGAAAGAGTACAACAGGGTTTGCCACCATTCCCTGCCAGAGCCTCGTGGAGCTTTAGGTGTTTTCACTCAATAAACACTCACAACGCCCGATCTGGGAATCGAAACCGCGATCCTATGACCGCGAGTCCGCTGCCCTAACCACTGGGCCATTGCGCCTCCACTCAGAATGAAACAAATAATGATTGACAAAAAGGAACAGTAAAAGACCCATAAAGAGGAAAGGGTGCATATGGCATGTTAGGTGCAGTGTTGGTGACTATTAAGGAAGCATAGAACCTTTGAAGGATTTAGTGTCCTGGGAGCTATACCAATGCAGGATAGTTTATTCTGTAGTTCAACAATTCTGAGTATTCTCTCTTACTTGTTTCAGTCATTTGACTGCGGCCATGCTGGAGCACCGCCTTTAGTCGAGCAAATCGACCCCAGCACTTATTCTTTGTAAGTCTAGTACTTATTCTATCGGTCTCTTTTGCCGAACCGCTAAGTTACGGAGACGTAAACACACCAGTATCGGTTGCCAAGCGATGTTGGGGGGACAAACACAGACACACAAACATAAACACACACATACATACATATATATATATATGACGATCTTCTTTCAGTTTCCGTCTACCAAATCCACTCACAAGGCTTTGGTCGGCCCAAAGCTATAGTAGAAAAGACTTGCCCAAGGTGCGACGCAGTGGGACTGAACCCAGAACCATGTGGTTAGTAAGCAAGCTACTTACCACACAGCGTAGAATTTTTTTTTATTTTTAGTTTTATATTTTATTTTATAAGCATGTCCACAAGTGGTAGAGGTATTGAATTCAAAATGGTTTCCAAAGTTGTTGTTGAATAGATGGTGGATAATCTTGTAAGCTTCTACCAAGTCAGCCATTAGACGTTACTCCATTCAAGTACTCCTAACTCATTTGTTGTTCCTCCTCCTTTTACCATTTGTCTAGAATCTGGTAGGTATCAGCCTTTTCTAATTCCCTCCCTGCACACATCTTTCCTGCAGTCATTGACTAGGAAATATTAAAGAAAAACATTAACATTGAGGGTCTGGGAAGACCATGGAGCACAACTCCTGGTTAAAGAAACCATTATTATTATGATTACTAAGGCAGCGTGCTGGCAGAATCGTTAGCACACTGGGCGAAATGCTTAGCAGTAGTTCATCTGCCATTACATTCTGAGTTCAAATTCCACCGAGGTTGACTTTGCCTTTTATCCTTTCAGGGTCAATAAACTAAGTACCAGTGAAACACTAGGGTCAATGTAATTGACTGGTCCCTTCCCCTAAAATTTTAGGTCTTGTGCCTATAGTAGAAAGGATTATTATTATTAATGAAGCAACAAGCTGGCAGAGTAATTAGCACACCGGACAAAATGCTTAGCAACATATCGTCCGTCTTTACATTCTAAGTTCAATTTGCAGCAGAGTCAGCTTTGCCTTTCATCCTTTCAGGGGGTCGATAAAATAAGTACCAACTGAATACTGGGGTCTAAGTAATCAACTTACTCCTTCCTCTGAAATTGCTGGCCTTGTGCCAAAATTTGAAAGCATCATTATTATTACAAATACAGCATCATTACTACATTGGACAAAATGGTCAGTGGCATTTCCTCAATGTCTTTACCTTCTGAGTTCAAATCTCATCAAGATCAACTTTGCCTTTCACTTTTTTGAGGTCAATAAAATAAAGTACCAGTCAAGTACTAGTATCAATGGTATTGACAAAACCTCAACCTTCAAAATTACTGGTTTCATGCCTAAATCAAAAACCATTATTTCAGGATGATATGGCTACTGTTTCTAGCACTTTAAATAACCCATATAGAGGTTCCAGAAAGGCTCTCTGTAAATTGAACTACTTCAACCATTTTATCAAAATATTTGGTCATTTCAGAGTTGTACTTGTTTGGCAAGTTTTGTGAGAATCTGTGCATGCGCGCGAATGCGTGTGTGTGTGTGTGTGCGCGCGTCTTCTTAAACAGTTAAAATGGTTCTTCCACAATGTGATTGCATTTTGGTCATTTATTATCTATGAAGTCCAAAATAAACAAGAAGGCATTTGTCCTTAAACAAATTCCTTATAGCCAAAATGATTATTTGGCAGAAGGGGGTGCATGCACGTGCGCATGTATGCGTGCGCTCTATTGATATTTTCTGGAGTTTTACAATGTTGTTGTTTAATCTCAGGTCATCCCTGACCAAGCAAACCTGTGATTAAAAGCATTCTCGCCATAACCATTAAACCGTTTTTTCTTCCAGATATAATTTATCTGGGACTATGTTATTCAATGCACCTACCTATTCTCTTTCAAATGATGACAATGACACACAAACACTTAAAAAAAGACAAATGCTGGATCAGATAATAAAAAGAAAATATGAATAATAAACCACTGCACAAAATTATCCTCTATTTTGATTGAAACAATCTTTTCTTTTTTCTTTGTTTTTTTTTCCAAACATGTTGAGTGGTTGTTTGTAAAACACCATTCTGTGAAAGAGAGCAATAAGCTACAAATGTCTCATTCTAGAGTCTCTGTGTATGTGGTGTGAAGTAAGTTTTGGATTTACAATTCAAACAGGAATACAAATGTAAATGTATGGACTACATGGTTCACAACGATTATCACTGGTCAATCTAGTTAGCCAAGTTGTTTCACTATAGCGCCCGGGAAAAGTATTTGCATGGATTTTACTATCCCTGCTCCTTTGTGTTGTGGGCATCCAGCCATAGCAACTATGCCAAAGCAGACAGTAGAGCTTAGTGCAGTTTTCTGACTTGCCAGTTCCTGTCAAACCACCCGACCCATACCAGCCAAGAAAACAGATGTTAAATGATGATGATAAATATGTATGTATGCATGTATGTATGTATGTATGTATGTATGTATGTATGTATGTATGTATATGAGCCTTTGAGAGAAATTTGGCAAGATGAAACAACACTGCTTTCAGGTTCCAGGAGGTGGGTTTCTACTAAAATGTC
Organism: Octopus bimaculoides; assembly: GCF_046866305.1. Taxonomy (NCBI): domain Eukaryota; kingdom Metazoa; phylum Mollusca; class Cephalopoda; order Octopoda; family Octopodidae; genus Octopus; species Octopus bimaculoides. The sequence goes on from NC_142931.1 coordinate 120,075,812, forward strand.
AAAGGAAATCTGTTGGGCTTTGTTGTTGCAGAGAAAGGCCCAGTAGATAATCATGGACCCTCTTGGTTCTCTGGGCCCTGATATGTGTTCCAGATGAACCACTCCCCTTATTAGAAGCTCGAGGTCTGTGACAGTATGAAGAATGTTGCTTCATGTTTTTCAAAGTTTGCTTTGATCTGTTGTAGAAATATGGGACTAAGAAAGGGATTGTGTAATTGAAAGAGACTAAAATACGAGACCATATGTACACACACACACACGCACATGCACACATACACATATATAGAAGCAGTCTCCAAGTTACAACAGTTCAATTTACAATCATCTGTTGTTATAAACCAACCTGTGTATATTAAAAATTCAAGTGAGATAAAACGGTTAGTAATAATGAGAGGATGGGCTATTGGCAATACACATCAAAACAGACCACATTCCCAGCAGTGATTTTGGTTTGAGAAAAATCAGTGCTACGTTAAAACTATTTTAAATCTTATACTATAAAGGTTTTATAATGTGTCTTAACTTGTTTTATTTTATTTACAATTTTTTGTGTTATTGTCCTCATAACCATGCCTCCAAAATGAAAAGCCTACACAAGTGACAGTAGTGCATAGAAGTAAATGAACCTAATTGAAATTAAAATAGCAATAATAAAGTGATCAGTGACAAATAAAATACCAACAGCATTGGGAAAACCATTATGCAACAGTTGGTCAACGATTGGGATAATTTTAATCTTTTCAATGCCAGCTTGCCTATGACTGCTCCTGGTTCCTTGGTTCTATGACACAAACTCTGTTTTAACCTTTTTATTACGAAATTTCAAATGAAATATATTGCTTTTGTTTCAATTAATTTTGAAAATAATGAGGAATTTAGTAAAATAACCTTGTCATTATTGAGTTGGTGTTTGGAACATAAAGTAACATGAAGTTTTAATAGAAGATTTTAATTTAGATCCCTTTAAAACAAGGAATTTGTATCAGAGGGCCAAGGGCAATCTCAAGTAGGTTGGTATCAAAAAAGGCTAAAGTGATCAAAATGAAAGCTTTCCCTCAAAATTTTATGTTAATTTATGTTCCTAACACCAGCTCAATAATAAGTTGTTTTACTAAATATTTCATTATTTTCAAAATTAATTGAAACTAAGTCAATGTATTCCGACAGAAATATGGTAACAAAAGAGTTAAAGGGCAAAGCAAGAATAATGGAACAAATCAAAGCCAATATTCCAATGGAAACAATGATAGTCACTAAGCAATTCAGTGGTATTCAAATTAGTTAGTGAAATGTAATGCTTATTTATTCACATTGTTTTGAATTAATCATGCATTATCTGATAGCTTTGAGATTTTGATATGATTGTTTAATTTTAGTGTGACATTGTAAAGTAGGTGTCAGAGGTCAGATCTGGTCTGTTTGAATATTAAACATATAGACTATTTAGACTGAATCTGGCCAGTTTAAATGCTAAAGGGTTAATTATTGAAATGTAAAGGCTATTAAGAATTCGGTTGGATGATCAAAATCAGTGGCATATTCCTATTAGCCCTGGTTTAATGTAAGAAAAGGGCTGAAATGTTTGCAATGATTTAAAAATTGCATGAGTGGCAAGGGAAGATGATTCTGAAGAAGATTTTGTTATGAGTTTTATTCTTTTACTTGTTTCAGTAATTTGACTGCGACCCAGAACTTGTTCTTTGTAAACCTAGTACTTGTTCTATTGGTATCTTTTGCTGAACTGCTATGTTACAGGGATGTAAACACGCCAGCATCGGTTGTCAAGCAATGGTGGTGGTGAGAGAACACAGACACACACATAAATATATATATATATATATATATATATACTAGCAGAAATACCCGGCGTTGCCCGGGTTAAAGAGAATAATGAAATCTAAAAACGCTGTCTAGACTACGCATCATCTTTATATATAGAGATGTATATACACACACGCACCCAAACACACGTATATATATGTATATCAATATAAATATATGAAAGTCAATGAAGTTTCGTAAAAGAAGGTGATCATGTACATACTTTCTTGCTGTTGTGATTATAACACCTCATTGTAAACTATGTTCCTTGTTTTCCCTTGTGGAGCATATACAAATAGGTTTTTTGTTGCTGCCCACTCTTGAGCAGCCAACATACAGTTGTCCATGTGAGAAGCAGGGCTCTTCCAAGAGAAGACCAGCTACAGACAGTGTTTGACCCTGATATTTGTTTATGGACATGGCAAAAGTCACACAAAGGGGGAATTGTAGTCTTCTGAATGTAAAAGGAATGTCTGCTCCTGATGGAGTAAGAGGAATTCTTGGAATAAAGACGTCATCCCCTTTTGCACATCCAGAAAGAATGGTAGCCTCGATAACGTGTGACATCATTTTCTAAATAATGCTCATCTGTTATGTTCTGGTTAAAATTTCATCAACATCAAAAATATATGAATTTTCATGGGAGTTATGGCCGTTATGCAAAGAATATAATTTCCAAATTTCATAAAGATCCATTCAGTACTTTTGACGTAGTTTTGGATAAGAAAACAAATGACTAATGTGTGTGTTTGTGTGCATGTGTATGTGTGTGTGATGGGTGAATATATGTATAGATATCTGTATGCATGTATATATGTATATATGTGTACATATTACATGTACATCTATATATATATATATATACATCTACACATATGTATACATATACATGTATGTATAGATCTATATATATATACATATACGTGTACATTTATATGTATACATATACATCTCTCTCTCTCTCTTTCTCTCTCTCTCTTTCTCTCTTTCTCTCTCTCTCTCTGAAAGTATCTGTCATTACAGTATCGAAATGGTGTACATATACATGTATATGTATACATATACATCTCTCTCTCTCTCTCTCTTTCTGTCTCTCTCTTTCTCACTTTCTCTCTCTGTGAAAGTATCTGTCACTACAGTATCGAAATGTGATTGTTTCAGTTAGTGGAATAGTTTCATTTTTAAAGTGAAAGTATTTGACATGAGTGTTTTTGTTTCACTTTTGACACGTAATACTTAAATAGTGGAGGAGATATTATGTTGCCGTGTGCTCGAACTCTGCAAGAAGTTAATAATTTTTTTTTACTAAAACACAACTGGAACCCTAAGTAAGGCATGTGTAAAATTTGAATGAAATTGGTTGCGTAGTTCTCGAGTTTTAGGGATTCACACAGACAGACAGACAGACACACATTCTCATTTTTATATATATAGATAGATATGACAGGCTTCTTTCAGTTTCTGTCTACCAAATTCACTCACAAAGGTTTTAGCTTGAGGCTTTAGTAAAAGACACTTGCCTAAGGTGTCACACAGTGGGACTGAACCTGGAACCATGTGATTGGGAAGCAAGTTTCTTATCACACAGCCACTCCTGCAATCATTTGAAAGGGAAGGTAAATTTACACAATATTGGTTTCAAATTTTGGCACAAGGCCAGCAATTCCAGGAGAGGGGTTAAATCGATTACAGTGCTCTCTCTACTGGTACTTATTTTACGGATCCTGAAAATATGAAAGTCAAAGTCAACTTTGGCAGAATTTGAACCCAGAATGTAAAGATGGACAAAATGCCGCTAAGCATTTTGTCCAGCATGCTAAATATTCTAGCAGCTCACTGCCTTAGATTTACACAATATTAAAGAGTAAAGTGAAAAAGCGAATGTCAATGTATTTGTTATGAGTGAATTTACTTAAATGTTGAGAAAATTATTCAGGAAAGAGATTATTTGCCAGATCAGATATCTAAGGCTTTGGCATTCAGATTACTTTGTCAAATATATCATCATCATCATCATTTAGTGTCTGCTTTCCATGCTGGCATGGGTTAGACCAGGGATTTTCAAACTTTTTGACTTGCGGACCCCTTTATATTTCAGGCTTTACCTTAGGGACCCCCTTATAAATGCTTATGAAATTTATACATAAATATTTGCTTAAAATAACATATATTTTTGCATTTATTTATTTAACAGTATTTAACAAATAGGTTTATTGTCAATTAAAAGATTTCGATTAAAAAACATACATAAAATCAAATTGCCCATAAAAAGTATTTGCTGTCTACGGACCCCCTGTCTTGTCCTTGCGGACCCCCTGTGGTCCGCAGACCACAGTTTGAAAACCTCTGGGTTAGACGATTTGACTGAAAAAAAAAAGCTGGAAAGTCACACCAGGTTCCAATCTGATTTGGCATGGTTTCAATGGCTCGATGCGCTTCCTAACGCCAACCACTCCAGGAGTGTAATGGGTATTTTTTACATGCCACTGACATGGATGTCAGTTATGTGACACAACTATGATTTCACTTGGCTTGATGAGTCTTCTCATATTGCCAAAGGTCTCAGTCACTTATCACCTCCATGAGGCCCAATGTTCAAAGGGTGCTTTTCACATACCACTGACATGAGTGCCTGTTACATGACACTGGCATTGGCCACAACTACAGTTTCACTTGGTTTGACAGGTCTTCTCAAGCACAGCATATCACCAAAAGTCTTGGTCACTTGTCATTGCTTCAATTTACATCATTTTGAATTAACCCTACAAGCTACTTACCACACAGCCACTCCTGTGCATATATATATCTTTTATCTTTTACTTGTTTCAGTCATTTGACTGCAGCCATGCTGGGGCACCACCTTGAAGGATTTTTTAGTTGAACAAGTTGACAACAGGGCTTATTTTTTTAAAGTCTAGTACATATTCTATTTTTCTCTTTTACTAAACCACTAACTTACACAGATGTAAACAAACCGATACCGGTTGCCAAGCAGAGGTGGGGGACAAACACAGAAACATACACATAGATGTATATATATGACAGGCTTCTTTCAGTTTCCGTCTACCAAATCCACTCACAAGGCTTTGATTAGTCACACTTGGATCTAAAAATATGCAATAGATGTATATGCATATCGCAAGAGTTCTTGCTCCTTCTTCAGTACAACATCCAAATACGATGGGCTTCTTTCAGTTTCTCCCCATCAAATCCACTCACAAGGTTTTAGTTAGACCAAGGCTATAGTAGAAGACACTTGCTCAAGATGCCACACAGTGAGACTGAACTCAGAACCTTGTACTTGGGAAGCAAGCTCATTGTGTATATATACATAAACATCACGTGACATCCAAACCATGTCATGTTCTTCCATATTCCTGGGCAACTACCTGAGTTGCTAGAACATTCAACTGATCCTGTACCCCACCACACACACATACATGCTCACATTCTCTCTCAATAAACAATACATTTATTATTTTTGTTTCTAATTTAGGCACAAAGCCAGTAATTTTAGGGAAGGTTCACTTCTCCAGTATTGTATTTTCCTGACCCTGAAGGTATGACAGACAAGGCTGATCGCAACAGAATTTGACTTTGCCTTTCATTCCCTTGGGGGTCGATAAAATGAGCACCAGTTAAGCCCTGAGTTTGATGTAATCAACTAGTCCTCCTCTCCTAAAATTGCCAGCCTCATGCCAAAGTTTGAAACGATGAAGATGGTGAGCTATCAGAACATTAGCATGCTGGATAAAATGCTTAGTGGTATATTTTCTCATTTTACTTGGTAATTATAGATTCTGCTGAGGTCAGCTTTACCTTTCATCCTCATAGGGTTGATGAAATAAAAGCACCAGTTTAGCATTGGGGTTGATGCAATTGATTAGCCTATCCCCCAGAATTTTAGGCCCTATGCCTAAAATTTTGATATTGCTATTGTGACTGGTTTAGTTTCACTAATATCAGATCACAACCTGGGCTCTAGCAAGAGAAACATTCTTGTCTCTACTCCTATTAAGAGCCTTCCAGGTTGTTCCGAGCTCCCCTTCCTTTCTATCAAAGACTTTCCGGAAAATTCTGGCTGATCTAAGTAAACAGTTTTCTGCCCTACACCCACTCCTTATCAAAATCTAATTTTACCCTCAAATTCCTCGTCACAGTTCCCGAAACACCAATAATAATTGAAAGGATTAGTGAATCTAGCCAATTTCCTCTCAGTTATAAACACATTTATTATGAATAAAAGAAATTATCGGCATCATCATCATTAATATTATTATTATTATTTCAATACCTTTATTACATTCAAAAACCGCCGTGGTCGGCGTTGTCTCTCATCATTCTGGGTCGATAAAATAAAGTACCAAACAAGTGGTGAGGTCGATGTAATAAATCAACCCTTGACCCCTAAAATTGCTGGCCTTGTATCAAAATTTGAAACAGTTATTATTTTAAGATAGTTCAGCTAAAATATATACCACATACTAAGACATGTGACTGACTGACGCTAAATACGAACCGTGAGTAACTGCTCCGACTTTAAAATTAATGTAAGAACAATTCTTCTTTCGTAACCCGGTGACTGTCTGTATGTGTATACACATAGGTACACACAGACACACGAGTGAGAAAGAAGAACAATGCTTTGACAATTTAAATCTTTTTGAATCCGACGAGTCACAATTTTCATTTCTTTAATAATCTTGTCCATGGATTATCACTTAGATGTATACGTTATTTTAGTTTTAGGCAAATGCTTATAGGTTTCTCTCTCTCTCTCATATATGTATATATATATAAACTACGAAATCTTATATATATATACACAGCATATTGCATGACAATTTTTGCTTGTCACCTGTGAAATGTCACTGCTGACACACCTATCAGAGTTTCGTCACCACTGATTTAAATCCACTTGGTTCCTTACATAATTACTAATACCTGTTATCACACACACACGCGCGCGACTTTAATTTTTGACTTGATTAAAAATTTCAGCAATCAAATTATAATCAACAGAATCTAAAGATGAAAAGTTGATCCAAATAAGGGAGTCACATTGATCTCGACGTAACATCGGAATATTTGTTTATACTGTAACGATTGTCAACCTTATTTACATTAAATATCGTCACTAGTCATCGATAATGTGTTCACAGGTAATTGATTACATTAAATCCAATCAGTGTTTTTACAGAAACATTCCACATTCAAAGTGTCACCTGCATATTGATTAACATGTTTAATCATCAAAGACTAAAGTCGAAATGACACTTTCATCCTTCAAACATTTTTAAAAGAATGTTAAATATTCCATGCTGAAAGTCATCAATTAAGTGATTTAATTTTCCTGTTTTTTAATTAATAATCGACCCACAAAGACATAAAGTCATTGATAAAATATCTTGTTTTTCCATTTAAAAAAATTTTTTTATTAAAAATCGACATTGAGAAATAATTTGTTTCGCTCTTTTTTAAAAATAATTATTAATCGACATATAAAGAAAAGCCATTTATGATTAGTTTTTCCTATTTTCTTACTAATTTATAAATCAACACTTAACCCTTTCGTTATTACATTTCTTTTGAAATAAACTGCCTCTATTCCAGATAATTTTGAAAACAAAGAAGATAGTAAAATAACTTTGTCTTTATTATTTATCAAGTTGATGTTTGAAACAGATTAACATGAAATTTTTAATGGAAGGGTGTTTTTCTTAGATCACCTTAAAACAGTAAGTTTGTAACGTAGAACCAAAGGGCGGTTAAACATAGAACAGAAAGTAAATAACTACCGCAGTAGGTTATATACGAATGATATACAAAACGTAAAATATTTTACTCAGACTGCGATATGAACTCGACCTTGCACAATATCATCAGTTTTATAGAGGGATATTTATTGAATGACTCCTTTAAGACACGATTCAGTGCTTTACAGGTGCTCATTTTAACGCAATTTCAATTAGCCGCCTACTCACCTAATCACACCGCATGACTGGACTTAAAAGTGACGTACACCACACAAATTTAGAAACCCTAAAGTCACCTCAACCGGCTGGTTGCTAGGGTGGTTTTTTTTTTTTTTTTCTTCAAGAATTTGCAATAGTTTTCAATTTTGTCCATTTAGATTCTCTGATTGTATTTGGTAACATTTCTGAACTCTTGATTTTCAGAGATACAGATTAGATTAAATCACAGGTGTAATTAATTTATATTATTCGGAAGAAAAACTACCATAAATGCCTTGATGAGAGAATCTTGTTAAATTTCTTCCAACAACTTCACGTTTTCATAAAGTGTTTTTCAAATTTTCTACAATAATCTTACTTCATTGAAGAATATTTGTTACTTTTCTATTATAAATTATCTGGAAGGAAATGAATGCGATTTTCGTCATCACCAGGCAAAAACTACATTTTTTTAAAATAATGTAGTGAAAATTTGAAATGCTTCAAATGGCTGGAAGAAATTTAACAAGATACGACAGAGGGTATTTGCCTTTAAAGGTAAAAAAAAAAAAGAAAACAAAAACGATACAAAACTTCCTTAAAAAGGTTTAAAAAAAGGTGTAGGACCATACAAAACTTTTCAAGTGTTGATAAAAGAAAGAATGGATAATAAGAGAGAATGTTTAATAATAATAGCTATCACAGGTCACTTTTGATAGAGTGACGATACAGAAAACAAGCACTATTCCGTTTCCGAATTAAAACGGATTATTCTAGTCAGTAGTCATTTCTGTTAAGACGGTCTGTCTCACGAACACGTGTGGTGAAGCTAGGTATGTGCGCTGTGTGTGCTGTTATAAAAAGCGTGTGTAAATGGATTCATATTCTGTATTTCCTTATTTACTCTTTCACACATTGTCTATGTGTGTGAGTGCACACACAAATATAGGGGTTTAGTTTTTACATTTTGTCTATGTGTGTGTAAATAAACACACGCATATATGCATATTCATAGATATGTACGTACACACATGCAGCGAGATAGATAGATAAACAAATAGAAAGACAGACAGGTAGATAGATAAACAAATAGAGAGACAAACGGATAGATAGATAGATAGATAGATAGACAGATAGATAAACAAATAGAAAGACAGGCAGATAGATAGATAAGCAAATAGACAGATACAGAAACAAATAGAGACAGGGAGATAGATAGATAGAGAAACAAATAGAGACATATAGAGAAACATAGAGACAGGTAGATATAGATAGATAGATAGATAGATAGACACATAAATAAATAGGTAGATAGATAGATAGATAGATAAACAAATAGACAGACAGAAACATAGATAAACAAATAGATAAATAAACATAGATAAATAGATAAACAAATACACAGACAAAACATAGATAAATAAACAGATAGATAGATATTGAGCGCGTTGAAAGAAAGGATGTAGTATATGAAATGAGAGAAAAAGAATGACAAGACGAGAGAGAGAGACAGGCAGAGAAATAAACAGAGACAGAAAGAAAGATCTTGAATATGGATTGTGTATATGTATGGTTTTTATCTACAGTTCGAATATAACAATACTGAAAAAGGAACCTGTTGATAGTAATATCATAGGAATCTAGAATATCAGTCAAGTTAGAAAGAGGAAAAAAAAAGCATGCGATGCGTGGATTCGATCAATAACCTTATTTACATGTGTGTGTTACTTTCATGTAAATAACAAAAGAAAATGTTAGAATTAAAATGATTACGCACACACAACACACACTCTTTGTATTTGACAAGGTTTCTTACTAATGTTTACAAATGGAGATTGGAATAGTTTTACTTGGTAAAATATTTCGAAATATTTTAAATATAGAGTCGATTATTTCGATTAGCTGTTGATAAGATATGGTACATGTATGCAACATTTCTAAGAATTTTGGAGAAAGAGGGAAAATTAGGAAATTGTGCCATGCCATTCACAGCGTTCCAAGGACATCAGAGGGACAGCTTTAATTGAGAATCGAAACCGAATTGTTAATTCAGTTTTACATGCTACAAACTACACTACAACTACTACCTTGCCAAAGAAGGAGCCAGAACTTGTATAATTGACCTGCTAGAAGTAGTAATGAAATCTCTTTCTTTCTTTCTTTCTCTCTCTTTCTCTCTCTCTCTCTCTCTCTCTCCACACACACACACACAATCCAGTTCCTTAAGAGACGGACACATTAAATAATATAGGTCTAGGTACATCCTCCTCCCCGATAAAAACAAGGTGATCAGTTAAAATGCATTTAACTAGATCTGTTTGAACAGTTGACCTGAAGCTCTACAATAACAATAGCTACTAATAATTTCTTCTATCTCGGCACAAGGCCAATTTTTGTAAGATGTTATAAAGATGTTCTTTTTTTTATTATTATTATTATCTATGTACAGATGGAAGGCCTTTTTTTCCGACCTCAGTAGGTTTTGAACTCAAAATATGAAGGTTCTGCTACTACAACTAACTGTGGTTTATTTAATTACGGCACATATTACTGTTTAAGTACTCCTCATACATAAACATGTTCGTAAATACAAAAAAATATCACATATATCGTCAAAACACACCTGAAAACGACCTACTGAGAAAAGTTACGGCCCTAGTCTTAGTCCGCCCTAAGTGCTTAGATATTAAAGATACATAATTTCAACAACAATTTCGGTAGCGGGGAAAGGAAAGAAAAGAAAGACTAACCGGATTTAGTTAGTACACTGAAGCGTGCACTTGCGGCTGGTCTTGATGGTTTTGGCGAAAATCCTGGTCGAGCTGTCAATGACTGATCTGGTAAAGCCGTTGCTTCCTCGAGCCGTTCCGTATCATTAGCGCTACTGGTTGTTACTGAAGAATGTACTTCATGAGTAGCTGCAGTAGATGGAATCGGGTCTATGTTGCCTGCCTCTGGGGTGGCTTCTAATTGTCTCTCCATGCCCTAATCGAATTTGGAGACTTCTACTGAAAAAGACCGCTAACATAACATATCTCCGATGTGCCTTTTGATGGCTCGATGTAGCTCTAATTGTAATTCAAATCCTGACAGCTACTAACCATCTGAAGGAACTAGCGACACTGATCGTTTCATCGGGGTAGAGAAATCGATGTGATTGTTGTGGTGGTTGTGGTCACGCGGGGTTGCTGATCATGCTCGTACTACATAGTCACCTATTATTTATATATCATAAATCATATCGCACTGTACGTGTGTGCGAATATATATATATATATATATATATATATATATATATATATATATATATATATATGAACTGCAAATCAAGAAAGGGAAAGGGTGGAGGTATTAGTATTGATACACATACGATTAATTTCGCGAACAGTTTTTCTTCCTCCTCCTCCCCTTCTTTCTCCGTCAAACATTAGCGTATGCTGCGAGAGGCGTGGTCAAAACAGTCGAGTCATATTGAATTTCTAGTCTATTTATTCAACAAGTCAGCATGGTGTAAATAAATAGCGCCCGTCAAACATTTCTAATTGATTCGATAAAGTACAAGGTAGTGGTACTACTACTACAAGTACTACCATTACCGCCGCTACCAATTGCTTGTCAATGCCTAGAACAGACCCTAATAAAATCACAATAGAACACAACCATTAGGAAGTAGTCAGGTGGTTTAGTGAAATAACTATTAGCAAGTGAATTTTTTTTTTTTAAGTCATATTTGGGTCCTAATTAGTGAATATTAGCGGCAGAGTTGTTTTGTTTTTTAATATGAATTTTGAAAAAATTATTTTTAAAGAAATATCACAAACGAAGGGTATTAATAATAAAAGTCAAGTTACACAAAACCCAAACAAATGTGTGTGCATGACTTTTATTAAAATCAGCGCAGTTAGAACTCTTTTGATACAAATCCACGTAAGATTGTTCCTCTGATACAAACTTCTTTCAAAATGATCTAAATTAAAACCTTCCATCAAAATTTCATGTTAGTTTATGTTCCAAACAAGAAGCATAATAATAAAAGGTTATTTCACAAAATTTTTCATTATCTTCAAAAGTAATTGAAAGAACGGTAGTTTATTTCAACAGAAATATTGTAACAAAAGGGTTTAAGTTACTAGTCTAAATTAAAAATCTTCCATGAAAATTTCATGTTCATTTATTTTCCAGACAACAAGTATAATAATAACAATTTTTTTTTATTAAAACCTTCATTATCTTCAAAAGTCAGTGTATTTTGACAGAAATATGGTAACAAAAGGCTTAAAGTAATCTAAATTAAAATCTTCCATCAAAATTTCTTGTTCATTTACGTTCCAAACAACAAGCATAATAATAACACTCTCTATCCTACGTGTGTTCGCTTACTCTAAGCAGTACAAGAGGAGACACGTGGGACAGAGCGTTGCTGAAGAGGTCACAGGATGTGTGACAAAAGAGCTTTGACTAAGAAACTAAAAAATTAACAAAGTTATTTTACTAAATTCTTCATTATCTTCAAAAGTAATTGAAACAAAGGCAGTAATATTTCAACAGAAATAGGGTTACAAGAGGATTAAAGAGATCTAAAGTAAAATCTTCCATCAAAATTTCATGTTAATTTATGTTCCAAACCCCAACTTAATGACAAAATTATTTTGCTAAATTCTTCCTTATTTTCAAAACTAACTCAAGCAAAGGCAGTGTGCTTCAACAGAAATAGGGTAACAAAAGGATTAATATTTACAGACAGAGCTTTAATTTTCAAGTAAATAAGCTCACAATGTTCTCTGGAATACATTTGCACTTGCAAAATACTGAACAGTTCAAATTTGCTCTGACACACTTGGAGAAGTTTTCTTTGCAGGAACACTTGATCAGTTCCCTATACACAATGGAATTGTTAACCACAATGTTTCCCATGACCCTCGCACCTTAGTCCAGACAAAACCTAATGGAGAAGGGACCACTAGTTTAAAGTTAGTTAAAGTTTCCTTCTCAAGTTATACTGACTCATAAGGACCACTTTCCTTGTTTCCATGGCGTATAAATTCCCCACCTGAACAGGAGACCAGTCCATCACAGGATTACTCATTTTTGCCAGCTGAGTGGACTGGAGCAACGTGAAATGAAGTGTTTTGCTCAAGAACACATGTTGCCCAGTCCAGGAATTGAAGCCACAATCTTATGATCATGAGTCCAACACCCTAACCACTAAGCCACGTGCCTCCACTAGAGAAGGAATCACTGGTTGTGTGTGTATTGGTTATTGGTCTTCTTCATACTTGCTTAATGTATTGGTTAATATATTGAGTTCAAATTTTGGCCTCGAGGCCAGCAATCTTGGGGCACTGGGTAAGTCAATTACATTGACCCCAGTGCTCAACTGGTACTTATTTTATCAACCCCAAAAGAGTGAGAGCCACTCAGAACATAAAGACAGCAGAAATGCTAGTAAGCATTTAGCCTCACAATGCTAATGTTTCTGCCATCTCACTACCTTATATTTGTTTAATATACTGTGTGTTGGATATCATCGTTGAATGGCAGTTTGTCCAATGGTTGATACTTCTGTATTCCCTTATTATCTCTTTGACAGAGCTCAATAGCCTGGTTTTCCTAAACGGAGTAACAGTCAGTCTCTTGCACTTTTTAAAAAATGGTAGTCATCGATAGCCAGCAAATGAAAGGCATGATTGGCCAGATACACAAATGTCTGTGATGTTTTCATAGACACACCAAGCCTGCCAAAACAACTTCTTGCCCTTGATGTTGAAAGCAGACATTGTGTCACAAGGGGTTTGTGACACCATGGCACAATTGTTTTGGTGTCACTTATTTAGCACTGTTGATTCAATGCCAACTAATTTGACATTAGATGTTTTAATGTTTCACTCATTTTAATGTTTCTTTCTCCTCAATGTTTCTCACATTCAAAGGCAGCAAGCTGACAGAATCATTAGCAGCATTTCATCCATATTTACATTCCGAGTTCAAATTCCACTGAGGTCAGCTTTGCCTTTCATCCATTCAGGGTCAAAGAAATAAGTACCAATTGGGCACTGGGGGCCAATGTAATCAACTTAACTCCTACAAAATTGCTAGTCTTGTGTCAAAATTTGGAATCAATATTTCAAATACACTCTCTCTCTCTCTCCATTTCCCTCTCTCTCTCCATTTCCCTCTCCCTTTCTCTCCATCTCCCTCTCTCTCCATTTCCCTCTCTCTCCATCTCCCTCTCTCTCTCACTGTTTACATGTATGAGGGAAGGGAGAATACTTATGTCAATTGTGTTCAGAATTCATGAATTGTAATCTCTCTCTTTATCTATCTATCTATTTATTTATCTATTTATCTATATATATATATATATATATATATATATATATATATATATATATATATATATATATATATATCTGTATATATGTATATATTTCTGCATATGCATGCACCTGTCTATTTGCCTCTAGCACCAAAAGTACTGTCCCCAAAGCAGATTGTATGTCCAATCAGCCATGCCTAATCATCTCATTCCAAGCAACAATATAAGGCAATGCTCATGATTATAACCATCATGACTTACACAGAAGGCATTGACAGGGTAAAACTTGTAATTCTTGCCCATTGTTAAGGTCACCCACATATCAATCAAAAGAGAGTCACAATCAGATAATGAAATGATCTGCCAGGTTGACAACATTATTGCTTCATCTTTCTTTACATTCCACTGCATATAATTACATGAACCGAAACCTTAGTGTCAGCCTTTTCCTGATTCCAGTTTTGCATGGAGATAATGACACCAAAAAACATCACGTACCTTATGCTGACATAAAATAATTATCTTTGGTTGGGATCCAGTTGCACTCTTGAACCTTAGAAGACAAAACTGAAAAATGCTAAGTAGTGAGTTGGCAGAATTATTAGAGCATTGGAAATGCCTTACAAAATTTTTTCCAGCTCTTTGTGTTCTGAGTTCAAATCCTACTGAGGTCAACTTTGCTTTTATCCTTTAAGGATCAAAAGATGATAAAAAAAAAGAACAAGTGAGAACACTTTTCAAACTTATCCTTGATTCTTACAGCCAAAGACTTCATGTTTCTAATGGGGACAGGCATCTGCAGTGACCCAAGAGAGTGAGTTCCTCCAAGAAATTCTAAATACAGAAGGAAATTTTTCTCTCTATGAGCCCTGTTGATTATGAGAATTAGAGTTTCACGTTTCAGAGCCAGGTGCCAGTATATCCAGTTCTCCAGGTCATTGCAGATTCAAACTTTTCTGAGCTTCCAGGATCAAGAGAATAACATAGTAGACATGCACCTCTGGCTCAACTTAAATGTATTGCCTTTAGATGCAAATGAGCAGTGCCAGTGGGTGCTATCTCTGCATCTGTGAGAGTTGTATCAAGGATTATCCAAGACACCCCACAGTGTGTTCCAGAAGGTAATTACCATGTGCTGACCACCTCACATAACCATACAAACTATTTTGTGATAAGGGTCAAACCATTTTCACATTACAAATTTTGCCAGGGTAAACAGGGACTTGCCAAAAGGTAATAACTGGAATTTGTCCTGAATTCAGAAATTCAACAACTTATCGCTAGGCGTCCTTGCAATGATTCACCATGTAGTGCTTCTTATGGAACAGGGGAAGGAGTTAACATTGTATGGAAGCAGTGATTCTCTACAGGAAGTGGTGTAAAGGTATAGTAGATAGCCATGCACTGGTGCCTCCTCTAGTGAGGTTCTTGGTCTTTAAAAGTTGCTGTACATGCTCTAACCATTTGTGTTCTTGTATTCTGACCTCAGCTAAGCAGCTCTTGATTACAAATATGTCTTACTCTGGCACTATGAAAGCAGTTGTCATTAAAGTAATAGCATAGTTGTGTAATTAAGAAGTTTGCTTCCCAACCACAAGGTTTTGAGTTCAGTCTCACTGCATATCAGCTTTGGCAAGTGTCTTCTACTGCAACTTCAAGTTAACCAAAGCCTTGTGAGTGAATTTACCAAATGTGGCCCACTTGGCACCATGCATTTGTCGTGTCGTCCATCATATTTTGGCATCCGGTTCTCTATTGCTATATTTCAGTATTGCAAAACAGTTGTCATAGGTAATATTATGGTGTTTTGTTGATGCTGTTAAGATAGCTGGTTGAGTTAATGAATGAAGATATGTTTCTTAGCTGTGTGAAAAGTAACTGAATGACACCTATGAACATTTAACAGAAGAATTTATTGTCACACATAAAGACAAACTGCATTGGCCAATTACAGTTCACAGCAGCAATAATTACAGTCAGGGAAAAAGGTACTACGCTGAGATTACAGAAAGCTATTGGTACGGTAGCATGAGGTTTGCCCACCATATCTGAAATAAATTGCATTGTCTTTGTAGCAACAATGGTTCTTGGTCATCTGTCTTGGTCATCTTTCTGAATTATTTGCCTGGGCTGTTTGGCTGTAAAAATGTGCTCCAAACAGTTTTTATACAGGACCAGAAGCCAAATTCTACAATGTTCAAAAAACCTTGTCTACACCATCGCTTCGTACTGATTGGTCAGTTAACTGACCAATCACATGAAACTATGGTGGTTTGCTCATGTTGTCTGACCATGTATCCAGGGATTCAGTTTTGAATCACTGCTACTCATTTAATCAGATGCAAAAAAGGGTATTGAATAGAAAATAAATAAAAAGCAAACTCAATTCTTAAACATAGCTTCTGGTTTAATATCTTTAACCAATCTGAACTTCTCATAACTCATATGGTTGGATAAGAGTGCTTTCTTTCATAAATGTTGAAATTCTTTCTTGAATTTTGGTATTCTACAAGCATATTTTAAAGACTACAGAGGGATTTTAGCCTAGCATTAACAATAAACCCTAAAGAAATCTCAATGAATAATCTAATGCTTTTAAGTGCCAAATAATATTCTTTAACTATTTTATTGTGAAAATCAGATATATCCACTCTACCCTTAACTGCAGAAAGCAATTTTATACTCCATTCTATCTTCTGATGATGAATGCCATGTTTGAAACTGCTTTCTGGTGAGATGTGTTAAGTTTAATGAAACAACAGGTTTTACAGAAAATACCAGTTCTATTTTTTGGTAGATATTTAATACCATTACTGAAAGACTACAGAGGGATTCTAGCTTAGCATTAACAATAAACCCCAAAGAAATCTCAATGAATAATCTAATGCTTTTAAGTTCCAAATAATATTCCTTAACCTTTTTATTGTGGAAATCAGATTTATCCACTCAAAATTTTGTTACCCTTAACTGCAGAAAGCAATTTTATACACCAGTCTATCTTTTGTTGAAGAATGCCATGTTTGAAACTGTTTTCTAGTGAGATATTTTAAGTTTAATGAAGCATCATGATTTACAGAAAATACCAATTCTATTTTTTGAAGATATTTAACACCATTACTGGAACCTGAAATTTGATTTCACAGTGAAAGGTAATACGAAATGAACTGATTATAAGATGTGCTCAGAGTGATGAAACAATTTGAAAGGAGGCTAAAGTAAAAAATACTGTGTTTTATTTCAGATGTTTCTTATGAAAAATTTGTATATTTCTATTTCATTAAAAAGGCAGTTGGGTCAACTGTTAATAAGTTTTGGGTCAACTGTTAACATTCTTTTAATTATACCTTTTATCAGTGTTCGCATTCTTTAAATTGTACCTTCATTGGTGTGTGTATTTTTCGAGGTTTAATGTTATTAAGTACAATCTTGCATCTGTTGTTAAATTTTTTTTCAATGTCACATCTCAGTTCAAACAAAAAGTTAATACTGATCCCTTCCTTAAACCTGAAAACAGCAATAAAACTATAGTAATAAAATGAAAATAGGAGGAAAAACATTTGTAAAAAAAATATTAAGCAAAGAAAACACCACCACAGCTAATATACTTTGATTTCGGTGGATTTCCTTCCAACATGCCTTTATTACAAATCATGGGGATGGATTTATCAAAAACAGTTTACCTGTTTGTGTAACATCTTTACAACATACTACCACCCTCTTGTTTTGTCAGCTGTTTATTGCTGCCCTAATTTCTATACCACATCATTGCTTCTGTTCATTTCTTTAGAATTTTATTTATTTTTTTCCCTTTTTTTTTTTTTTTCATTTATATGTATTAAATATATACTGCAGTAGTGAGTTGGCAGAATCATTAGCATGCTGGGAAAAATGCTTAGCAGTATTTCGTCCATCCTTATGTTCTCAGTTCAAATTCTGCCGAGGCTGACTTTTCCTTTCATCCTTTCAGGATCAATTGAATAATTATAGTTCAAAGTCAGTCAGTTATAGTTCAAGGTCAGTCAGTTATAGTTCAAGGTCAGTCAGTTATAGTTCAAGGTCAGTCAGTTATAGTTCAAGGTCAGTCAGTTATAGTTCAAGGTCAGTCAGTTATAGTTCAAAGTTAGTCAAAGGTAAATTAAGAAAGGAACTGAACACTAAAGTCAATGGCTAACATAGACCTGTTGATGTGGTCCACATTAGACCAAATCGAGTGTGTGTGGGCGTGTGTGTGTGGGCGTGTGTGTGTGGGCGTGTGTGTGTAGGTGACTAAGGGCTATGAGTTAATGGTAGAAGGAAGGAGTGTGTAGAACTGAAATCAAATCAGACTTGACAAGAAGTAATTAGGAGAGAGATTTGAAAACATTGAACTTCACAGGATTAACCTATAACTAGAAATATACACAGTTTTATACTTGTCCAGTTTTTGTCATCAGAGGAAAATGGAATTAATGTAATGATGATAATGTTGATGATGAAAGGTATCTAGGACAAGAAGATTTAAAAGAAGAGATAAGAAGCCTTCTTTGTTAATTAAAATCTCTATAAAAATTAGCCAAGCTTGTAACAGGTTATAATCATTTCTTTCATCACCTCATAAACTCACTGAGTGAGACCTACTTCTTCCTTATTCAAGAAAAGACCAGATTACATTTGCAGTGAGCAGCATTGACAGTTTTATAGTTGCTGATCAAATCTCTTGCAACTAATCAAACAGCAGTTATTTAAAATTAATTCTAATGACATGCCTTATAATTATGACAAGCCTAACTTCCTTTTACACACACTTTCTCTTTATTTGCAACACTCTAATAGTTGTGTAGATAGGTGCAAGCATGGCTGTGTGATTAAGAGGTTTGCTTCTCAATGACATGGTTTCTGGCTTTTATTATAGCCCCAGGATGATGAAAATCTTGTGAATAGATTCGGTAGATGGGGAAATTGTGTGGAAGCCTCAGTGTGTGTGTGTGTGTATGTGGCAAAGTGTATGTGTTTGTGGCTTTTTGTCTTGGCATCATGCTTTAGCTATATATGAGCTTCAGCATCATACAAGTGATGTACTTTGTTTCCAGTCTTCCATGAAAATATGTCCAGCCATGCAGAAGTATCACTTTACTTGGAAGGGTATCTGGTCATAGAAAAATCTGTTGGTGGTGGTGGTGGTGGTGGTGGTGGTGGTGGTGGTGGTGGTGGTGGTGGTGGTGATGGTGGTGGTGGTGGTGGTGGCGGTGGTGGTGGTGGTGGTGGTAGTGTTGGTGGTGGTAATGGTGATGGTGATGATGATGATGATGATGATGATGATGACTTCTAAAAGCTCAAACTGCTGAAATAAATCTAAAAGAAATTATGACCTTTCTAAATAATACTGTAAGTTATTTCCTGGGTTATAGTTCACTTGTCATATACAGTGCTGAAATGTCTTTACTTAACTTCATTTCAGGTTTGCAATGTTTAAAGACGTTTTCCCAGGCATGGCTGTCTGGTTAAGAAACTCACTTTTCCACCACATGGTTTTGGGTTCAGTCCCACTGTGTGGCACCATTGGGAAAGTGGTTTCTACAACAGCACAGGCAGACACCAATATCTTGTGAATTTGGTAAACAAAATCTGTGGGGAAGCCTGTGGTATATATATATATATATATATATATATATATATATATATATATATATATATATATATACATGCATATATGAGTACAGGACGTCACCAACGGTGCAAATAACATGAAATATGTAAACAGCGGAAAAAAATGGAAAACAGGACAAGTAAACACAGAGAAAGGACCTTACATCAGTTGTCGACTGTCTATCTACGCCTCATTTCAGGCATTCAATGACAATATGAGTCTTCAAAGACAGTTTCTCTTATGAATTCTAAAATAAAGGGGCTGATAGAAAAAGTACCTGTGTTGGGGTCAATATGTTTGATTAAACCCTTCAAGGTGGTGCTCCAGCATGACCACTGTCCAATGACTGAAACACATATAAGAATACACACACACACACACACACACACACACACACACACAAGGGAGTGCTGAAGACTTCCTGGCTATTGGTAAAAGAAAATACAGGAGGATTTTATTCAACATATTCCCCTCTCACATTCACACCCCTATTGTAGTTGTCCTTCAGTTTTTCTAAGCCCCGTAAAAGAACTCCAAAGTTTGGGCCCCCAACCAGGCCTTTTGCAATACCCTTAAAGCCAGAAACTTTTCAGCAATCCTTCATATATATATTTTTTATTTTTTACTTGTTTCAGTCAATAGTCTGAGGCCATTCTGGGACACCACCCTGAATTTTTAGTCAAATGAATCGATCCTAGTACTTATCAATTTTTTAAAGCCTGGTACCTATTCTATTGGTCCTTTTGCTAAACCACTAAGTTACAGGGATGCAAACACACCAACACTGGTTGTCAAGCAATGGAAGGGGTGTACAAACACAGACATAAAAACACACACACATGAATATATATATATCCCCCTCTCTCTCTCTCTTGGAGAGGCACAAGCACATACACAGACATATACACATGCGGCAGTAACTTACGCCTACCAAATTCAATATATATATATATATGTATACACATACAAGAATAAGGGCAGGGAATCGTCAATTAGTAATAGAATTAATAATTAACAATTTTGCCAAGTAGTTCAGTATGAAAAAAACCTTTATCGGTAAAATCATTTATCATCGTAAATATACAGGGATTAGCATTGAGTTGCTTCTCCAACATACTGAAAATTTAGAAATAGCATATATATTATATATATATATATATATATATATATATATATATATACATATATATATATAGTAAAGTCGCCATGATTGACCTCTAACTCCAAAGTTTTTTTTTATTCTCTCTCTATTTATTTCCTCATTTTCCTTTCTGTTGAAGAGCGTAGGCTCAAAACATAAAAGACTTTCTTACTTCCCGAGTGTCAAACTAATACACCTGCTTATTGTTTAAACACCTGTCCTTGTTTTTTGTTTTTCTGTAAATTTCAACTATATATATATATATGCATGTATGTATGTATGTATGTATGTATAGAAAGATAGATAGATAGATAGATAGATAGATAGATAGATAGATTGATAGATAGATAGATAGACAGACAGATAGATAGTTAGACAGACAGACAGACAGATAGATAGATACATTTCTTTTATTAGCCACACAGGGCTCAACGAAGATGGGACAAATACAATGTAGAGCTTTTCTTTTTGGGAGGGGGAAGGAAGGAAAAAAAAAAAATTGGTGGTGTCGAACAAAAGGGATCGTAGGAAGGGAAAAAAGGGGAGTTCGATCAAAAGGGATCGAAAAAAAAAAAAAATAGAAAAGGAAAGGCCGATCAATAGGGATCGTGTATCACACAGTAATGTTCTCGTGTAAAAAGAGGGGAGGACAGTTTAGGTTTAGCCATGGAAGGAAAAGCCTACGGAAAAGACCACGGTAACCTTGGTCAATATTCTCATTGAAGAAACTATAACAGTAAGTGACTCTCTTTTGCCTTTTTGTTTTATTTTTTTTTTCTTGTTCATAGGGTTATGCTCAAGATGGCTCCGTTGTTCACACGTGCCATCCTTGCTACATTCACCCATCTTTTTTTGAAGCATTCACTAGACAAGACTTCCCTTTCTACTCTCAACTTCCTCTTCAGGTGATACTTGAAGAAGTGGATGAGAGATTGCCCAGAGAGGAAAGTCTTTGTCTCTAGACCTTTCAGACGCGTCCACCATACACATTCTTTCGCCATAGCCACAAGTACGATGAAAATAGCTCTTCCTTCCCGTTTAAAGGAAGGAGGCGCGACAATATTCACGATAGACTCGGCTGATAGACCGACTCGTCCCACACGCGATAGCAGTTGTTCGACGTAAGCCCACAGCTCGGAAATGGTGGGACACTGTACGAGTGCGTGCAGAACGGTTTCGTCGCTCTGCCGGCATCTCGGACAGGTCGGCCCCGTGTTTCTCGAGCCATGCCTGTAGAGCTTATCCCGAACGGGTAGTGCTTCTCGATAGCACTGCCAGGCCAGGGATCTCTGGAAGTTGTCCATAGGTCCCGGCCCGAAGGTCGTCTTAAACAGGCGGGTCAGGTATTCCTCGTCGACGCCCAGGTTCGCCCCGAGATCGTCGTCGTACCTTCCCTCCACTAATCCACTATAGAATGCGTTAGTTGTGATGCAGTCGCTCAAGGTTGACCCGGGTTGTTGGAGTTGCCGAAGAGCAGCGCGACACTCGCGGTGCCATTCGCCCTTCCTCGGCCTCTTCTTGATCCATGACTGCAGTTCAGTCATGGAGATGAGCTGCGGGAAAGCGCGCCGCACAAACGGTGACCACACCTGTTCACCGCTGTCTACGTAGAGCCGGAGATGTCGCAGTCTCAGCGCGTGTCTGCGCATCATCAACCACGGCATGCCCAGTCCTCCTTTTAACGGGTGTTGGCAGCAAACAGATCGCCTAACCATCGGAACGCTTCCTTTCCACAAGAAGCGGAAGAGGATGCGCTCCAGTTTGGTGATGGTAGGGTCGGGACAAGGAACGACGGTCAGGTGGTAGTAGATGACGGACGCGATGTACGTGTTCGCCACCTCCGCCCGACCTTTCAGGGAAAGCTTCCTCTCGGCCCATTGCCGGGCTAGAGTGGCCACCCTTCTCGTTATCTCGTCCCAGTTCTTCTCCGTTTGGAGGTCTGGACCAAACCAGACCCCGAGCATCTCAACCGGACCGTCAGTCCAACGTCCCACGACGGAGGCGCTACTTGACAGCATGGGGTTGCTTCTCCAGGTGCCGAGCCGCAAGCCCACTGACTTATCCCGGTTGATTTTCGCTCCCGTTACCGCTTCGTAGTCTCTCAGTGTCTCGCCGACAAGCTCGATGTGCTTTTGGCTAGACACTATGACGGTGACGTCGTCCGCGTATGCCGACACGCTCGTCCCGCATCCCAACTCTCACGGGATGCCCCTCAGCGTCGCCAGCTTCCGCAGTAGTGGCTCGAGAGTCAACACGTACAGAAGCGACGAGAGGGGGCATCCCTGACGGACCGAACGTGCAATGTCGAAGGGTCTTGATAGGTGCCCATTGACGTGAACTACCGAACGGATGCCTCTGTACAAGGCAGCCATCCAGCCGTGGAAAATGGGACCGAAGCCAGCTGCTATGAGGACAGCCTCCAAGTATTGATGGTCTACCCTATCGAAAGCTTTCGATTGATCTAAATTGATCAGGGCCCCACCCATGCCAGGTTCCTTAACTACCCTCTCTATGATGTAGCGCATCAGATGGAGGTTGTCATGGATGCTCCTGCCCGGCACCGCCCACGTTTGCGCCTTGCCGATCAGTTTCTCGATGACAAACGCCAACCGCTTGGCTAACACCTTGGCCAAAATTTTCAAGTCTGCATTGAGCAGAGTGATGGGCCTAAAGTTATCTATGACGTCCCCCTAGATAGATAGATAGATAGATAGATAGATAGATAGATAGATAGATAGATAGATAGATAGATAGATAGATAGATATACAAATAGATAGATGGATAGATGGATGGATGGATGGATGATAGATATTTGTATGTATGTATTTGAGTGTGTGTACTTATCTTGACAGCATGTGATGGTTGTAAATGAGTGTCACTTTCATGCATATGATGGCATTCATTTTCAGTCTTCCATAAATATTTCCCTATGTTTGACCATGGTAGGTACCAGTAATATACCACTGTCACATCAAATGACTATCTAATCCCTGCAGTAACAGGCCTTGTGTCTAGTCAAAGTAAATCATTATTATCGTAAGAACTGTCATATTATCTATGATTGGGTTTCTGCATTTTCTTCTACTATATCCTTGTAATAACATTGATTATCATTACTTCAGGATTTTTATTTTGCCTATTTTATTTATTTATTTACTAATTTATTTATTTTGTTGTTCATTTAACTGTTCTTTGTCATTTGATATATTTTGGGTAATTTCCAATTTCCTAGTAAACAGAAATTGGTTTCCTATTTGTTAATTGTAAAAAGGTAACATGTGTTGTAATCAAATACAAAAATGGAACAAGGGCACAGTCATTGGTTACATTGTTAAGAAGTTCTCTTTGCTAGTATGTAGTTGTGGACAAATATCTTCAACTATAGCATCAGGTTAACTACTATCATGAGAGTGGAACTTGGTAGCAAGAAACTGTGTGGAAGCCGATATACATACATACATATTTTTATGTGTATATATATATATATAAATTTATATATATATATAATAATAATAATAATAATAATAATAATAATAATAATAATAATAATAATAATAATAATAGTAATAGTAGTAGTAGGGAATATAAATCCAAAACTTACAGGGAAAAATTCAATTTAGCAATTCTAAATCAAATTTCACAATATATAATATATGTAAATTAATGAAAATAAAAATTTAGCTTAATTTTTAAAGCTTAAATACATATTTCTTCTATCTATTTATTGTTAAAACACGTATTTTTAAATAGAATTAATTTTATTTTTCTAGATGGTATGAATAACGTTTTTCATTGTTAAATTGATTAATAGAGATTTTTTCTCTAAATTATACACACACACATACACACACACACACACACACACACACACACACACACACACACACACACACACACACACATACATGTATATATATATATATATATATATATATATATATATATATATATATATATGGCTCCAATGAAAGTAGCATTAATTTTCTTAGGTTGTTCAATTTTCCCCAATTGATCAATAGACCAATTGGATAAATCCATCAGTAATGTACCTATAATGACTACTGGAAACAGGTATAAGCCAAATTTGCTCCAATAAAATAAAAATATGTAATGACCATCATTTTTAACTTGTGTCTTACATATATATACATATATATATATATATATACATATATATATATATATATATATATATATATATATATATACATATATATATATATATATATATATATATATATATATATATATATATATATATATATATATGGCTTAGTGGTTTTTAGGTCATGAATTCAATTTCCAGACTGGGTGGCACATTGTGTTCTCGAGCAAAACACTTCATTATCAAACTGCTTCTGTCGACTCAGCTGTAACCCCAGTGGCATTATTTGAAAGTTAAAACTATACAAAGTGCATGTGATCAGTGGTATATAACAACATCCAATAGCCTGGTCAATACCGTGACATATATATATATATATATATATATATATATATATATATATATATATATAGATAGATAGATATATAGATATATATATATACACATACATACATATATACATGCATGCATACATACATGCATACATACATACATACATACATCATCGTTGTCATCTTGGCACTCCATCGGTTACGACAACAAGGGTTCCAGATGATCCAATGAATAGAATTGCCTGCTCATGAAATTAATGTGCAAGTGGCTGAGCACTCCACAGACACGTGTACCCTTAACGTAGTTCTCAGGGAGATTCAGTGTGTCACAGAGTGTGACAAGGCTAGCCCTTTGAAATACAGGTACAACAGAAACAGGAAGAAACAATGAGAGAAAGTTGTGGTGAAAGAATACAGCAGGGTTCACTATGACCGAAAGTCTGCTGCCCTAACCACTGGGCCACTGTGCTTCCATTAAAGAGCACTCTGTTGATAACAATGATGAGGGTCCCAGCTGATATGATCAACGGAACAGCCTGCTCGTGAAATTAACGTGCAAGTGGCTGAGCACTCCACAGATATGTGTACCCTTAACGTAGTTCTCGGGGATATTCAGCGTGACAAAGAGTGTGACAAGGCTGGCCCCTTTGAAATACAGGTACTACTAATTTTTGCCAGCTGAGTGGACTGAAGCAACATGAAATAAAGTTTCTTGTTCAAGGACACAACGTGTCGCCGGGAATTGACCTCATGGCCTTACGATTGTGAGCCGAATGCCCAAACCACTAAGCGACGTGCCACACACACATATATGCATACATATATATATACTAACTGACGTGCCCGGTAATTCCCGAGAAAGCAGGGCTTAACCCTTGGTTCTGTTCTCATAATTGTTTCGCTAATCCAACAACAATACAAAGTTTGTAGCCCTTAAAACAGTTTTTGTGCTTTTACAGAGAATACCAAACTATCTTACACAGAATCTTGTTTTTAGGAATTCGCAATAAGTTATGAATACCCAAATTGTGAAGTCAGTTATAGCACGAAATTAGTTACCCAATAGTAAACTCAATACAGAGACTTACATCAAGTGCCTAGAGGAGGTAATGCTGCCCCAGTTCAAGAGGATGACTGCTGGAAGTCTCTGTCTGACAACAGGACTCTGCACTATGGTACACAAATAGGAGAAGCCAGTCATGGCTGCCAGACAATTTCTGCAACCACATCACCCCTAGCATCTGGTCATTCAACTCCCTAGACTGCAACCCCCTTGATTATTATGTGTTATTTCTTTACTACCCACAAGGGGCTACACACAGAGGGGACAAACAAGGACAGACAAACGGATTAAGTCGATTATACCGACCCCAGTGCATAACTGGTACATATTTAATCGACCCCGAAAGGATGAAAGGCAGAGTCGACCTCGGCGGAATTTGAACTCAGAACGTAGCGGTAGACGAAATACCGTTAAGCATTTCGCCCGGCGTGCTAACGTTTCTGCCAGCTCGCCGCCTTAATTATTATGTGTGGGATGCAGTTGAGTGAGAGACCAACAAAATTCCTTGTAACACCAAAGATGAACTGAAGGCAAGAATTATGTCAGCATTCGCCAACTTAAACAAAGAGACTATCCAGAAGGGTTGCAAGAGATTCCGAAGTCGTCTGGAGACTGTGATTGAAGCCAATGCCAATTTTATTGAATAAATTTACTCTTTAGTATTTCAAGATATTTTTATATAATTTTGGTAAATATATCTGTTAAAATGAGATGTCAGTGTTATTTTCCTTTTTGAGTAACTTAGACAACAATATATACACCACACCCTGTATATATAGTATATCTTATGTGTACAAATAGATATACAACTTGCTGGTGAATTTGGAATTCCACATTGATCACTATTATCTAATTTTCTTCCAGTATAGTGATTTTGTTCCTACTGTACTTCATAGCATTATTGCTTGTGATTTGCAGAACAAGTGTAGGAAAATTATGATAAACACAAGTTTATATCATCTGTTTCCGAGAAATGTTTTACCATTATGGTTCTTTCCAACTTTTACATTTGATCTCTGCAACATAATGCAATAAAGTGTTCCCTTGATAATCCATTGTACATCCAATTACATTTGGAACATCCAATGCAAAGGTTGCATAGAGCCACAAATATATATATATATATATATACATCTTTTATTTTATCTTTTACTTGTTTTTCCATCATGTTGGGGCACTGTCTTGAAGAATTTTTAATCAAGCAAATCAACCCTAGTACTATTTTTTAAACCTAGTACTTACTCAATCAATTTCCTTTGCCCAACTGCTAAGCTATGGGGACATAAACACACCAACAGCAGATGTCAAACGGTGGAAAGGGGACAAAAACAGACACAAAGATAGACACACACACACACACACACACACACACACACACACACATGAAGGATTTCTTTCTGCTTCCATCTATCAGTTCCACTCACTAGGCTTTGGTCAGCCTGAGGCTATTATAGAAGACACTTGCCCAAGTCCCACACAGTGGGACTGGACACCTGGCACCATGTGGTTGGGAAGTAAACTTCTTACCACACAGCCACACCTGTACCTATAAAAAGTTTTCTGTCAGAAGTGATTATCATCATCATCATCATTTTGATGTTCCCGTAGCATGAGTTGTACAGTTGGACAGGGTCTAACAGTCACAGGACCATGTCTTCCTCTAGTATCTCAATTGGATATCTTTATTAATACCAACAACTTTATAGCGTATACTGTCTGCCTTTTTGTGGCTTTAGTATCTGTCAGGTTGTCTTATAACTCACAAGCCTAAAGAGTCCTCTTGTCTGAGAGGGAGAATAGAAGATAAAGTGGTTACTTTATGTGATATGTGGAGTGGTTAATGCATGATGGGAGGATTAGGGACAGGTTTGTTGTTAGGGGAGTTTCTCAACAATTTAATAATTAAGATCTTCAGTTAAAACCCAAATTGTCCTAAAACAGGATAAAATATTGCTCACTTAAACATAACAGACATCTGATGGGGAAATTACCGTAAGAATCACATCTTTATGAACTTTTTCTTTCTAAAGCTGACCAGTGTGTCTTGAAAAGAGCTGAACCAATTTTTTTCAATAGCCAGATGGATATTGAAATGAATTCTTGTTAACCTGGTATAAGTGTTATATGTGTAGCTGTTATCAGTTTCAACTTCAGCTCTATGCACTATTCCTGTGATTAAATAATTGCCATAAAGTGGGTACTAGCTGTGTGTATGGATGAGTGTCTGTATGGAAATGTGGTTTTGATATTCTCTTTCTTTCTTTGTTGCCAGCAACAATAAAAACGTTTTGAAATGTGCTGGTATAATAATGAACAATATTCTTCAGTTTTGCAGCTTCTAGAAGTTAGATTCACATCAAATTTTTTTCCTAGGCAAGGGTTTATATCTAAGAGTACATAGTTCAAAACATTTTATACTCACAAAGCAATTTTTGTCTCAAATTAAGGAGTGCTCATATAGACAATATGCATTGCGCATGCACACACACACACACACACACACACACACACACTCATACACATGTATATTCATAAGCCTACAAACCCCTGCACAAAATCATACATACAGCCATATTTTATCAACCACAGTCATCCTCCAGCTGGAATGGAACTCAGAACCAAGAGGATCTAAATTTAATTCACAAAAGTATTTAGCCTAACACTCTACAATTTTTGTTCATTTCCATTGTTCCAGATCTTCCATTCATTAAAATTATACTGAACATATGTTGTCTGATTGTTTTCAAACGTTATAAATATAACATTATAATTATGTTTTCAAACATTATAAATTATACTGTAAAATACAGTGTAAAAAATCCATACACAAATGGAAAATTTAGAAATATATAACGAAGCTGTGCCTAAAGGATAAAATGAGAAAATATCATAATTGTAACATTGTTTGAAATTATTCCTATGCAATCACACACATACAGCGTACACATTCATATACGTAAAATACAGAAAAAATTAAGCATATTCAAATCACATACTCACATACACACACAACATACAATCATAAAAAACATCAACATGTAATATGATGCACTTGAAACATAGATAAATACACATGCAGTAAATATTACATCAAATATCCAGCAAAGCATGTGTATTTCTATGATTGTATTAGCATATAATTATATGAATGTTCTATTTTAAACATTGTCAAGAAAGCATTGTTAATCTTCCAATATGTATTTTTTAAATCTAACAAGTTTAACCCTTTGCTGCTATATTTCTGTTGAAATGCACTACTTTTGTTTCAATTAATTTTGAAAATAATGAAGAATTTAGTGAAATAAATAATTATTAAGCTGATGTTTAGAAGACAAATTACATTTCTTTTATTAGCCACACAGGGCACAACGAAGATGGGACAAATACAATGTGGAGCTTTTCTTTTTGGGAGGGGAAAAAAAAGGGGGGGGTCGATCAAAAGGGATCGTAGGAAGGAAAGGGAAGACAAATTAATATGAAATTCTGATAAAAGGTTTTTAATTTAGATCAATTTAAAATAGGAAGTTTATGTCATAGAACCCTGGAGCAGTTTGAAGTAGGTTGGTATTAATGGCTTTACAAAGTATTGTGTTGTAGCTATTCCTATATTTTATGATTAGTATTCAGAGAATATTTCTTACTGAGAAACTCTCCTGAACTCATAATTAGGATACTCTTATAAAGTGAATTTCGTTTTTATGCAGGCATGGCTGTGTGGTAAGAAGTTTGCTTCCCAACCACATGATTCTGATTTCAGTCCCACTACATAGCATCATGGGCAAGTGTCTTCTACTATAGCCTCAGGTTGACCAATGCCTTGTGAGTGGATTTGGTAGATGGAAACTGAAGGAGTCCATCATGTATATATAGAGAATGTTAGAATAAGAACAGTAATAAACGAGTGAAGAACAAATATATTGTGTGTGTGTTTATTTGGCAAAAATAAAAAATAAATAACCATCCCAAAATACAACAATATATATATATATATATATATATATATATATATATATATATATATATATATATATATAGGCAAGTGAAATCGAAATCGTACTAAATTCGACGACTGGCACACATGCCAACGTCGTCTCCTTCTTTGGACACGAAACTCAGCTTGCAAAGATTTGTTGGGGCAAGCGAAAGCGAAATCGTGATGGCTCCTGTGCCCAGCGTCACCTTTCTGGCACTTGTGCCTGCGGCATGTGTAAGGACTTTTGAGCGAGATCGTTGCCAGTGCCCCTGGACTGGCTCTTGTGCGGGTGGCACATAAAATACACCATTTTGAGCGTGGCCGTTGCCAGTACCGCCTGACTGGCCTTCGTGCCGGTGACACATAAAAGCACCCACTACACTCTCTGAGTGGTTGGCGTTAGGAAGGGCATGCAGCTGTAGAAACTCTGCTAAATCAGATTGGAGCCTGGTGCAGCCATCCGGTTCACCAGTCCTCAGTCAAATTGTCCAACCCATGCTAGCATGGAAAGCGGATGTTAAACGATGATGATGATGATGAAGTCGCACTGTATTATAATTGAATTGAAAGAAAAAATTATCTGGTATGTGAATTATACATGGAGCAAACTAAAACTATAAAGGGAAAAAAAAATTTCTGCCAAGATCTAACACTATAGGAGTGCAGCTCATACACTAGTGAATATGGTTGTTTTGAAAATATAAAGAATTTAGGAAAATAACTTTGTTGTTATTAATCTGGTGTGTGGAACCTAAATTAACATGAAATTTTCATGGTTTTAATTTAGAACACTGTGAAACCAGAAGCCTGTATCATAGAACCAGTGTTGTCTCAGGTAGATTGATATCAAAGGGTTAAATTTAGAATACATTTGGTCAAGGCAATCCACAATATAATAAAAAAGGATGGTCATATGGAAAAACCTTTGCTCATAGTTCTGATTGTTCAGGGTTAATCTGAGGCTTGAGAACAGCAACGGCCACTTAACATAATCACGGCCTCTCCTTCTGTATTATCCATTAGCTATAACCCTCTATCTTGTTACAAACTATATACAAAGCCATTTACCTAATCCTTCTTCTATAGAGCTACATTTATCTAATCCTTCTTTTATAGAGCTACATTTACCTAATCCTTTTTCTATAGAGCTACAATACCTAATCCTTCTTCTATAGAGCTACATTTACCTAATCCTTCTTCTATAGAGCTACAGAGCTCTCTCTCTCTCTCTCCTCATGTTGTCTCAATGACCATTAACCCAGTGGTATGTAGGATATGGCCTATATCTCCTTCTCAATATCTCAATATCATTTTTCTTTCTTTGTTCAATCAATGTTTATGAATAGGAGCATTTATCATTAGCAATTCTTTACCGAGTTTGTATCAATAAAAATTCACTTGTTTTTTTTTTTATTACAATTATACATGCATATTTTATTCAGTTCTCATAACAAAAAACACATAATACAGATTAATTCATAGTATATTATACAGTAAAGAAGTGGCTCAGTAATCTGGTTGGACCATTTGAAGTTAGGTAGGTGGGAGTGGCCACTGAGTGGTTGTGTGGACTGTCCATCATGAAACTGCAAAACTACTTAGTGGCCACTCCCACCTTATGGTCAGGATGAGTGTAGCCATGTGCATGGGTCTTGATTCTTGTATTCCTATGTAATGAGGAGAGGGAGGAATTAAGTTGTTGTTTATTTTTCATTATTCATTGCTATTGTAAAATCATATTAATTTGCAGCTACTCTAGATAATTTGATATGTTAGATATTCAAATACAGAAATCTACCATTAGTAGTAATATTGGCATGTATTCAATTGCAGGGCAACAAGGAAGAAACATAAAATATGAAAGAAGTAATTATGGTGGTGCATGAAACATAACCTCGTGCCAGGTTGTATAGCCCTGCCAAAACATGATGCCTGCATCAGTGTCAGTGGTTTTTACTGGGTAAAGCAGGGGTAATGAATGAAGCAGGGGTAATGAATGAAGCAGGTACTGATCTCACATCTTCACACAACAAACCTCAACCCTAGCATGTTACTGGTATGATTTACAGGGCAAAATAGAGGCAATGAATGAAACAAGTACTGTTCTATATCTTTGCTCGTTGTACCTCAACCCTAGCATGTTACTGGTACAATTTATGGGTAAATCAGAGGCAAGATAGAATTTGTTGAGGCAGATATTCTTGCAACTGGATACCCTTCCTGTCACCAACCCTCACTTATTTCCAAGCAAGGTAATGTTTCCCTATGACTGGACACGTTTCTGATAGAAACAAACTTGCTCAGATGACGACGATGATGATGCTCATTTATGACCATCACATGATGACCAGACAAGGGTACACTTATACATATCAACACACATACATATCAACACACATACATATCAACACACATACATATCAACACACATACATATCAACACACATACATATCAACACACATACATATTAACACACATACATATCAACACAAACATATGCATGAATACACACACACACACATACACACACACACACACACACACACACACACACACACACACACACACACACACACACACACACACACACACACTACAGGCTTCTTTCAGTTTCTGTCTACCAAATCCACTCACGAGGTTTTGGTTGGTTCAGTGGGACTGATCTTAAGACCACATGGTTGGAAAGCAAGCTCCACAACCACACAGCCACACCTACACCTAACAGGCATGTGTTTGGATTTGGTTTGGATTTTCATCAAAAGTGATGTTACGAATATTAGATTTATATAATGATGTGCAATTCATGGGCTATTTTAAAATCATGAAGTGAACATGTATATTGCAATATTATTGTGGATAAATGTGCATATTCAAAGGTAGCTTTAAAAAAATCAAAAAGCCACTTCACTCATCCCTGAAGGATCCTTAAGTAAACCCCAAGTATAAATCCTGAATATCATATACATAGCTACTAAAACCTACTTCCATAACAGCACTGACCTTTAAGTATTTGAAGTGATCAGCAACTGTATTAAACATACTTGAGTGTTTCTATCTCTCAGTCTAAATAATAAAGAAAAATTAAATAAAATAAAAACTGTGTATAATTATGAAAAAAATTACGAGCTCAAAATAGCTTCATGAAGTTCATGAAGGAAGAAATAAAGCAAACTAACAAAATTTTCTATCGTAACTGACAAGATTGAGAAAATTAAATATGCACACTAAGAATATCTCTATCCTTTTTCTGAATATTTCTCTAATACAATACACTGCCAATATCTTAATTTCTAAAATAATCAACAATTTGGTGGAATTCAATGATATAACTAACTCTTCTATTATCAAGTTGATGATTGAAACACAAATTATAAAAGATTTTTACATAAAATTACAATAGACAGTTATAATTTAAATATGAACACTTCAGAGCAGGCAGTTTTGTATTGTATGACTAGAGGGTGGGCTTGCGTGTTCGTATCAAAAACATTTGATCTATTCTTTTCATTTGTTCTGCTTCTTTTCCAAGCAATCACAATGGAGATGTTTTTCATAATACTGCCCCAGAAATCTCTGCCTCCCATTAGCTTTGGTGGATCTTTAATTTGTTTCCACCAATAATGTCAAAATAACTAAGTGGTTATCATCCTCTATTAGGATGCAGAAATCTCCAAAATATAATATTTGATATGGCCTGTTGTTCAGTATTATAGCAGCATCTAGCAAAGCCTACCCTGCATTGAGCAATAATTGTAGAGATGGATGGAATGTGTTCATAAATCTCCCCTTTGGTCTTGTGTTCACCCATAAGATGAGGCTTCTCACCTCATGATAATCCTGGTGTATGTACCATCAATGAAATCTTGAACTTCTTTCTTCATAGTTCAAGTTTTGATTCTATAGAAAATAATGTACTTCACGCATACCCTGAAGAAGGCCAGCCTTCTTGACTTAGAAGTACTGGACTGCTAAATATTAGGTTGTTCCAAAAATAATGGCTGTTCTAAGTATTGTGTTTTAAAATGCAATTTTATTATAGTATTTTAATTATATTTTAGGTGAATTTCGACATACTTAATAACTGATGTATGCTCTTTAATAATTTTCTACTTATTTTAGACAGAAAACATTCTTGAAACATAGGCGTCCTTAATTATAAACACAACAAAAAAGGACCTGTGCTTACATTTCTTGTTTGAGTTCAAGCTTGGGTACAATGCCTCTCAAACTGTTGCCAATATCAACAGAGCATGGAGAGAGGGGTCCACAAGTGAATTGCACAGTATGAAGGTAGTTTCAGAAGTTCCATAGTGGTGATGAGAGCCTTGAAGATGAAGAAAGTAGAAAACGGTCATGCAGTCTTGACAATGTACAATTGAAAGTAATTGTTGAACAAAATCCACGGCAAAGTGTCAGAGAAATGTCTCAGACACTTGGTGTCAGTATTGCAACGGTCTCATGCAATTTGCAGAAGATTGGTAAGGTGAAAAAGCTCGATAAATGGGTAAAACATGAACTCAATGAAAATAAAAAAGTTCACCATTTTGAAGTGTGCTTGATGCTCTTTCTGCGAAATACCAATGATCCTTTTCTTGACTGAATAGTCACTTGTGACGAAAAGGGAATACTTTATGATAACCATAAACGATCAGGTCAATGGCTTGATCGTGTTGAGTACCCCAAACATTTCCCAAAGCCAAAGTTGCATCAGCAAAAGATTATGGTGACTGTCCGGTGGTCTGCAATTGGTGTTGTCCATTACAGCTTTCTGGAAGCCAATCAGAGAATTACAACAGAGGATTACTGCAATCAACTCACTGAAATGCATGCTCACTTGCAAAAAATGAGACCTGCATCAGTGAATCAGCATGGCCCAATTCTGCTCTATGATAATGCAAAGCCACATGTTGCAAGAATGACGCTGCAGAAACTGCAGAAACTTGGGATACAAGACTTTGCCACATCCTCCACATTCTCCTGATTTTTTACTCACTGACTACCATTATCTTAAGTAATTAAACTTTCAGGTCCAAACCAGAGGTGGAATCAGCTTTCAAAGATTTCTTAGCATCAAAGCCAATAAGGTTTTATCAACGAGGCATAAATAATCTCGTTGATCGATGGCAGAGATGCATAGATGTTCACAGCTCACACTTTGACTAATCAAAACATTTCTGTTGTTAAATTTTCCAGAATAAAATTATGCTTCTGAAATCAGCCATTATTTTTGGAACAACCTAATATTTTGAAGCTTGTTACAAGCAACTAAGGTTGTCCCTTACATACCAGAAAGTCTTACTGTCAGCAACATGATTCAAGGTACCTGAAATCACCAACCTCCTTGAATTTTGTGTCATCACTGGAATAAATTGGCAGGAGTGCTTTCATCTTCATCGATGGTCATTTATTCAGTCATCTTTGTATAGAGAAACCAATATCAACAGAGCATGTATCTCTCTAACCTTGATTATACTAATTATTTTTTTCTCCTCACAGCTCATCAGCTGTGTGATGTGCAAGGGTAGGAAAAAACTAGAGAAAGTGATTAGTCTCAGAGAAAAGAAACAGAATGAGTGATGATGTGCGACAGAAATGCATGAGTGGAGGCAGATATATATATATAGTCGTGTGTATATATATATATATATATATACATGACTATATATATATCTGCCATAGTCCATCTGTGTCTCTCATTTATGTATTTCTTATTCTAGGCACTGCATGAAGCTCTTAACTGTTTTCCATGCCTTCACTCCTTCAATAAGCAAGGGTCTTTCAACCCAATATTTACATACTATTATTTATAGCTTTATGTGCTTTGAGATCCACTGCTCTAAAAAAAAAATACAAATTATATCATGTCTTCTCAAAAGTTTATAAATTCTTATGATGTCAGCAGCATACAATTCTCACTGGTAAGGATAAAAGTTTCTAAAATGGATAGAGAAATTTGAAGGATTACTTTGGTCCAATGGTAGAACACCTTTCATGTCTAAAAGGGTTCAAGTCTCATTAGCAGCTTTCAACTTTTTCTGTGCAAAAGAGTTTTCCAACCCAATATTTACATGCTGTTATCTATAGCTTTATGTGCTTCAAAATCCACTGTTCCACAAAAAAAAAAAAAAAAAAAATGCTACTACCATCAATTATGAATTATTTAGCTAAATCTCCATATGGTGGAAAAAAGTTGTACTACAAAAAAAAAAAAAAATGAAAATGATAGAGAAAAAATTTGAAGAGTTATAATTTGAACACTAGAAGAAAAGAATCTCGGACACAGAGATAGATACAAGAGAAATATATATATATATAAAGGTAGATCAAAAGCATTCAGGTAAAATAGATTTTCAAGATAAAATAGTAATAACAATAACAAATCAATTCTGTTGATTGTCATTTTAAACAGCTGTGAGTCATAGATTGCTTTTGTTGTTTAACCCCAGGCTAACTGATCCTGCAAACCTATGATCAAAACCATTCAAACTGTAACCAATCATTTTTTCATTTGTGTTTTTCTTTTATTTTTTCCAGATATACTGTCTCTGGACTTCATTATTCAATGTGTAATTTATTTTTAAGACTCTCAGGTAAGATTTGACTGAGATTTTGCTGTTATTTGTAGCAGATCAAGCTGCCACATAGAGAGTCTTTCATCAGTTTATACAAATGTGAGTAATAGGCTGCTCACTGTTGTTAGTGATAGCAATGTTACTAGCAAACAGGATGTTTTGCTGTGTCTTTGTTTTCCTCAAGATGACAGCTGTGCAAAGGAAAAAGATTGAGAAAGTTTTCTTTCCTAAATGTATAAATTTCAGTCTTTATGTCACTTTAAGCTTCAGAGAAAATATTAATACTTTAAGAAGACTCGATAAATTTCTTTCTCTCTAATCTGTTAGTTTTCTACACACATACACATACACATACAGGCATAGACACACATATACACACATGTATATGCATTCTTTCTTTCTCATATACTCTCTCTCTCTCTTTCTCTCTCTCTAACTCACTCACTCTCATATTCATTAAAAAATATGTGGTTTCTCAAACAAATAATTGTAGAAAACAAAGCAATCAGAAAAGCAGCTTCTCTGAAATAAAACAAATACTTCATACAATTAAAAAAGAAGAAACAATGGTGTAAAATGGTTATGAAGGGTATGCAAACTGCATATGCATGTGATTGCAGTAGTAGAAGGTAAGAAAGACAGCAACCAGTTTGGTTACAACAAAGACAAGCCAAAACGCATACTATGCCACTGGGAGGGAATATATTTATGACTTAATTTCTACCTGAGTGGTCAGATTGATGTGGCTGATGTTAAAGATTGACCAGCTGTGATTCAATGCTTTTGAAGGAAAATGTGTGTATATATGGAAACAAAATTCTAAGGAGAAACACTTTCATAGATATCTTCTCTCGTTCTCATATACTCTCTCCATCTCACTCACTCACATATTCATAAAAAATATATGTGATTTCTCAGTAACATGGTGTGTGAAGAGTATGCAGATTTCGCAGATCAGCCACCACTGTAAATATGTACAGTTGCAGTCGTTGAAGGTATGTTACACTAATGAAAGATGGCAGTCAATTTGGTTAGAACAAAAGGCAGCCAAAAACCTATGCTATGCCACTAGGACAGAGTATGTTCATGACTTAGGTTCTACCTGAGTGGTCAGATTGATGTGGCTGATGTTAAAAGAAAATATGTGTATATGGAAACGAAATTCTAAGGAGAAGGGTAATGCTCTGGGTAGGAAAAACTAGAGAAAGTGATTAGTCTGAGAGAAAAGAAACAGAATGAGTGATGATGTGTGACAGAAATGCATGAGTGGAGGCAATATGCAAATAGCTAGCTAAGGAGCAGAGGCTATTATAGTAGTGGTAGTAGAAGAGAAGAGATTGAGAAGACAGCACTTGTATAAGCTACAGGTTGGAGCATGTTGGTGAGTGAGTCTTTTTCAATTGGTTGAATGACTTTCTTTTGGAAGCAGTCGAGGATATTTTTGTGTATAGCAATAAAATCATTTCAAAAGTAGAAGCAATATTTTATTACAGACCTCAAAGAGCATAGGTAGCTGTATGGAGCTGAAATATTTTCTGTTATTAAAAAAAAGGAAGTTAGATGCTATGGGATGCAGTTTTGCTATGGTATGTATGTGAAATCATCAGTAATTGTGAGGGTCAAGCATTTGTAGTGACTTTAAGAGTTTTAATGGAATGCTCTTTGTGATAATAGAGGATGATGTAAAAGAGTATTTTCAACATATGTGCAGTGGTTTTATTTTTATACTGTTGAAGGAGATGTTGTCATGGGCACATTGTACAGTAGAAGTTTGATGTGAGTTGTCTAAGCTGCATGCAGATGATGCATGTGAGAATTGTTAGAGGTTCATTAACATACAATATGGGTGACATTAGAATTGAAAGCATGTTGGTTCATCTTTGCACACTTCAGTGTTATGATCTGACTGGCAGCTTCCAACCCATGAAATTAGAGTTGGATGGAGTCCACATACAGACAGTTTAGCTAGGAATTTATCATGCCATATACAATCAAATGCCTTATAACTGTCAAGTGCAACAAACTGTTTTTGCTGAATTACTCGAAAGTAAGGGATTCTGTTGAGTAACAGAGGAGAGCAGAACTCTGGTTGTTCTGAATCAACAGAAACTATGCTAGTAGTTGTTGAAAAGAGAGAGAAAGATTCAAAGCATTGGAGAAATTGTTAACAATTGTTTTCATCACTTTTGAGATACTGGAA
Organism: Octopus bimaculoides; assembly: GCF_046866305.1. Classification (NCBI taxonomy): domain Eukaryota; kingdom Metazoa; phylum Mollusca; class Cephalopoda; order Octopoda; family Octopodidae; genus Octopus; species Octopus bimaculoides. The sequence continues at coordinate 120,114,917 of NC_142931.1, forward strand.
GGAAGAGATGGACGGTTTTGCTTCTTTGGATTGGGACACACTGTAGAATGTTTCCAAAGACCAAGTTTGGAAGAAGTTTGGTGAGTATGGAGCTTGAGAGAAGTTTGGTGAGTAAGGGGCTAACTCTGGGTTGTACTGTTTAAAGGTTTATGGGTGAGTTGGATAACTTTTCTAGGTGTTGTACATAGTGCCCTTAGCCTGTACTACTGTAAGTGAACAATTTGGGTGGATTGAAGTTATGAAGTTTGGTAGTGTGAGGGGTGTAGAGGGTCATTTCTAAAAGAATAGTTTCAGTTACCAACTTTGTTGTCTCAGATGGATCAGGAGTTAAGCATAAGTACTTCCAAGATTAGTTTAAACTGGCAGAGTTCTGACAAGTTAGCTGACTTAACCCTTTGCCATTCAGATTTTTCTATCAAACATAATGCTTTTTCATTCACATTGACTTGAATCAGCCATGCATTACCTTGTAGCTTTGATATTTTGATGATGTGATTGTATATTTTTAGAATGGCACTGTAAGATAGGTATGAGAGTCCAGACATGGCCCATTTGAACAGGTAGTATATTTTGGCCTGATATGGCTAAAGGGTTAAAGTACCAAAGAGTCTGGAAGAGATTGTGATGGTATATAGTGTGAATATGTGGAAGATAGCAATGACTAAGCAGTAGTTGTATGTTTGGACAGACACAGAAACAGTGATGGTTTTTTAGAATCAGGCTTTAAAGATGAGCAAGAGATCAAATGTGTCTAAAGTATCTGTTTATCAGTCAAAGATGTGTTTAGAGAGTTAAGAATTGCAAACAGTTCAGATTCAAACCAGCAGTATCAATGTGGAAGATGTGTGAATATAATGTTATTCTTTGAGTCACTTTTATATTGGTTTATTTGAGTCACTTTTATATTGTTTATTTGTGGTGGAAAGAAGAAATACTCATGACATGAATTGTTGTCAAACACTCTGTTGATACCTGTTTGTAGCCCAGTTAGATGTAGGAAGTCTTGGATGTGCTTCTGAAATTTTGCTTCCTAGGAAAGAAGAGGATATGGAATTATGTTCCAGCTGATTAGGGCAGCTTTCTGAGGCATTCCCCACAGATCATGGCATGATCTGGCAGCAAACCTCCCCTGAGAAACTTTACCAATCTGTACTCTCCAAGAAATGAAGATATCACTTAATGGAAAGAGTAGTGAAAGTCAATCCATCAAGAGATAATGACATCCTTCAGTTGGGAGACTAGTACAAGTATTCACAATAGCGTAAACTCTGCCAAAAGAAAGCACCTATGGGTTAGGAGGTTGCCTTTCCATAGATTTGTTGAGATTACCACCCATGGAAAAGAAAAGGTTAGAGCCATGCTATTTTATCAGGGCATCAGCACTAAAGCAGTTGTCTTCAGAGCTCAGACACTTCTCTGTCCTATTTTGATCATTAGTGATCTCAGAGGAAATGGCTTCTGGATGTGTTACCTTCATTTGACTGGCTTAGATGATACAATACAATTAACGGCTATATTAGGAAAACCACCATTCTGAAACAAAAGTAATATTTTACAAATTTGAAATAATTTTTAAGTCTAAGAAGGTAATCTTTTTAGCTGATTAAATGCAATTAATATCTCTGAATGTACAATAAATGTATCTGTCCAATTTCCATAACAACAGTTATTAATATGAAGGACAGCCAGATATGAAAATTTTGTGCAATACAAATTATGTGTCCAGTTAAAGAAATCTTGTTGAACTAACTGTGTAGAACTTGAGCAAAATACTTTGGTTTCTCTAATTTGATTAATATAGTTGAAGAATATTTCAGATGTAGTCTGGGAAAGTCTTTTATTATTAGCAAGTCTGAGAGCAGAGCATGAGCTCATGTTGCAAGGAAAACAAAGGTAAGAGGTTTTCTTGTCGAATATTATTAAGTGAATTAACCACCAGGAAGAGGCCAGAAAGATGTCAGTTTGCTGTCATAAAAACCAGCTAAAACTAACCATTGAAATCATTGAAATGGTTGGAACTGAGACAAAAAACAAGGGGGAAACTGAAGCTCAGAACCACTCCAACTAATGCCACTCCATCATCACTGGAACTGACATTTCTGGAGTCAAAAGAAACAGAAATGTCAAAGAATGCAAGTATTAGAAAGGAACTAACAATGAGCTGAAGATTAGTCTATTTTTGGAAATCAATGAGAGGGAAATGAGTTTGGCATTGCAATATTCTTCAGAATAAAATAACCTATATTTAATGAGGTTTAATAATAGAAACAGATACATGGATGGTAAGATGCAAACAAAATGGGTGGAACAGTGACAGTGGTATGTTGATTAACCTTGTTTTCACATCATTATATAAATTGACAATTGATTAGACTTGAAAGAGAAATATTTTTTTTATTTATCTTTGCTTATGCAATATGAAAAATATGAACATGGATGAAATTGTGCATGTGTGTGTGTGTGTGTGTGTGTGTGTGCGTGGTTATGTGATTAAAAAGTTCACTTTGCAACCATGTGGTTTCAGGTTCAGTCTTGCTGCAGAGTAAGTGTCTTCTATAGCCCTTGGGTAATCGATGCTTATGAGTGAATTTGGTAGATTGAAACAGTGGGAAAGCCCATGTTATATATATATATATATATATATATATATATATATATATATATATATATATATATATATATATATATATATATATATAATTCAAAAAGGGATAAAACTCTTTTGCAGGAATTTTATCAAGAAGCCAGTGTGTAAAAAAATTCATAAGGGAAATTTCTATTCCCAAGAATATAATTATTCGTTTATATTTATATAAAGGGCATTTGGCGTTATTATTTTCTGTAATAATGCCCTTTATATAAATATAAACGAATATATATATATATATATATATATATATATATATATATATATATATATATAACAAAACAGGAGATTGGGAAAAAACGTATTTGATATTATTTATTCACTATTACATTTGTTTCATTTCCTAATGGGAGTTACAAAATTATACATGTAGAAGAAACATGTAAGACATCTCTTATTAGAAATTCTTCAGACAGAGAACCAAATAATCATTTGATTCTCTATCTGAAGGGTTTTCTATGGCTGGATGCTCTCCTTGTCATCAACTCCTCCAGTTGCCAAGCAGGATAATACTTCCTCATGTCTGCATATTTTTACTGGTGGTTGGAAATAATACAGTTTGTATAATGATGATTCTGACTCTTGTTAATAACTATCGCACTGCACATGTATGCATATGTCTGTTTTCTTATTTGTATGTTGATATTCTTCAGGTGCTGCTAAGAAACCCTGTCACCATATTAGGTGATGTCATTGTTTACATCTGGCATTGAGTGGTTCATTTAAACGACCAGATGAATCAGTACTTTACTTGGAAAGAAGCAGGAGTTGGCAACTAGAAGAGCATTTATCTTGCAAAACCTGCCTGAGTAAGTTTTCACTATCCCATGCTTGGATGGGGAAAAAAATTGAGCGTCAAAACGATTATATATGTGTCTTGCAACCATACAGCATTTTTGTTGTATATGTATATTTTATTTTGTCATGTTTGTTTTCGTCATTGTTCTGTACCTTCATTAGCTATCCCCAGGGGCTTTTCACCACTGGCACCAGCAAGTCAACAATATCAATGTTAAGGTGCAAAATTGTAAGGATCTTTTGGACTTTGACTGATGAGGAATTAGCTATGAATTTTCTGTTTGTTACGTTTTTGTAAAATTTTCCATTTGTTGTATTTTTGTTAAATTTTCCATTTGTTGTATTTTTGTTAAATTTTTGAAGTGTGTATATATATATATATATACATATATATATAACATTACCCTTTAACAAAAGAGTCTGCATCCCTAAACATACTCATGACCACATGGAAGCACAGTTCACTATAGCTAGGACAAAACTTAGACAGATTTTAGAATTATACACTAAGAGACAGAGACAGAATAAGACAGAGGCCCAACAACTTGGGAATATACCCGCAAGTGGCCTACACAAGCTCATGCAGCGCACGAAAAAGGGAGAAGTGGTATGCCTTCCCACAGATAAGTCCGGCAGAATGTCAATAGACAGCCTGCCGAACTATATCCAGGCAATGCAACCTCACATCGCCAATACGAAGGTAACAACCTTACAGGCGCATGAGGAAAGAGAAAAAGTCCTCAATGCCCACATGATGATGTGGACAATTGTCCTTAGACCCCAGAAGCGCACAGCCAACAACTTCCAAGCCTGGAACAATGATATCCCGACGCTGTATGGGCTCCGTAAGGACCACAAAGTAACAACTAATCCTGTAGTGGGACCACCAACAAGACCAGTCTGTGGAGCGAATGTCGCTAGTAACTACAGGATCTCCTACTTCCTCTCAATGATCATACGCCCCATAATCCAGATGTCACCTGATGTCTGTGACAGCACGGAAGATCTCCTCAGCAGGATCAACGACTGCAACAACACTTGCAACCTGACAGGGTGTATAGTGGGTAGCATGGATGTGGTATCACTATACCCATCTATCGACGTGGATTTTGCAGTGGAAAAGGGCGTGGAAATGATCAACGAGAGCGAAGTAGAGTTCCAAAAAGTCAACACAGAAGAACTGGGCCTCCTACTTAGATTGACATATGACGATGCATATCTAGATAGATACGACCTTAGAGATTTCTGCCCTAGTAGACGTCTAAGAGGTAGACCACCCACAATTACCTCTATGGCTAGGAAGACCCCTATAGAGAGATGGAGTGGATGGACCAGAGCCATACGGACCCCCACTAATATCCACCAGGTAAAGAAAATGATCGCACATGCACTAGGAGCTAGTATAAAGGTCACCCTAAAAGGCCACACCTTTAAATTTAACAACAAATTATACGCCCAGGACGAGGGGGCAGCCATCGGGGTTAGTATCGCCGGTGATGTGGCCAATCTTTTCATGGTATGGTGGGACAGAAGGCTTAAGGAACGCCTGACACAGAACTCCATACTCGTGAATGTGTACTCTCGATATGTCGATGATATCAACTTAGTGGTAAAGACACCCCCACAAGAGAGTACCCCTGAAATAGAAATAGAAACTAAGACTATGGAGAGCATCCAGCAAATAGCTAACTCCATCCACCAGAGTATTAGAGTTACGATAGACTACCCTACTAAACACCCTAACCATAGATTACCTGTATTAGATACTGAACTCTGGCTAGAAACTAAGAACAATAAAACCAGAATCCTCCATTCACACTATACAAAACCTATGGCCTCCAAGTACCTGACCCACCGGAACTCGGCTATTGCGGACAATGCCAAATTCAACATATTGATGGCAGACCTCGTCAGAGTAATGCGAAATGTCTCCTGCATGTGCGACCCTACAGAATTAAAGAGACATATACAACATTTCGTCCACCGCATGCAGTTCTCGGGTTACAGCCATAAAGAAAGGATCAGGGTTTACAAAGGAGCTATGAAGAAGTTTGAAACAATCAAACGCAACGATAGGAATGGGATTTGCCCACTCTATAGGAGCAAATCATGGAACACCAGAGAAAGAACTAAGAAGAAAATAGGGAAGGCAAGCTCATGGTACAATAGCCACAAGTACCAAAGCGTCATGTTCGTCGACACCACCCCTAGAGGCGAACTGGCGTACCGCTTTAGAAGGGCCCTAGACAAACTTAAGCTAAGAATTAAGGTTGTTGAAAGGCCAGGCAACCCTATCAAATCCCTTATCAGTAGAACATACCCTTTCAGTAGAACCCCCTGCACTGATAGGAACTGTATCGTATGTAGATTTAGCCCACAAACGAACTGCAAAACCAGAAATGTGGTCTATAGTATAAGATGTACAGAGGGACGATGCAGAAATAAGACAACGACATATGTAGGCGAAACAGCAAGGAGTATAGGGGAGCGGGCAAACGAACATTGGAGGGAACTTAAGGAAGGGAAGAACTCATCAGTTCTGTACCAGCACGCTGAGCAAGAACATAGAGGCTCAATCAACAACATAGAAATTAAAATCTTATCTACACATAGCAGTGATGCAGCACTTAGACAAATTACTGAAGCTACACATATAATAGAAGGGAAACCTAGCCTGAATAGGAAACTAGAATGGAACACTAACATACGCCACTAACAAACCACAGCATGTGACAACATGTTACCCATAAACCAATAATAGGAACAAAGTATAATACAATACATAGATAAACAAATGGAATTAAATACTACATACGTTAACAAAATTTAATTAAACACATTAAAAAAAATTTAAAAAAAAAAAAAAAACACACACACACACACATGAACATATAAATAAATAAAAACTAATACAAATGAACACGTATTAACAGAGAATATAGGTGATACAGACACTCCCCATACACACATGCACTTACAAAAGACACAGACACATTGAAGGACACGCATGCGTAGACACATACAATAGGAATACAAAATACAAAATGGCTGATAGCAAGGTGAGACACACATAAGAAAGAAGGAAACAAAGGACCACTGATGAGGTCACAGAAGTGTGACGAAAGAACTCTGGCCGAAATAAGATTAAGATTAAGATTAATGTAATATAAAGCTGAAAAAAAATAAATTAACACCAAATATACAGTGCGTGTGTTTTTATTGGCTAAACTGGCAATATGACCATCCCCAAGTACAACAATATATATATATATATATATATATATATATATATATGTATATATATATATATATATATATATATATATATATATATATATATATATATGTATATATATATATATATATATATATATATATATATATATATATATATATATATATATATATATATATACTTACCACACACCCACTCCTACGCATATATATATATATATATATATATATATATATATATATATATATATATATATATATATATATATATATACATATACATATACATATATATATATATATATATATATATATATACATATACATATATATATATATATATATATATATATATATATATACATATACATATATATATATATATATATATATATATATATATATATATATATATATACATATATATATATACATATATATATATATACATATATATATATATACATATACATGTACATGTCAAATTCTCTTATACACCAGATGTGCCATCAAAACTCTTGATTGGACCATGTCAGGTGGGGGAGAATAGCCATGCAAGGAACGTGAAAATCACGGTGGTGCACCAGCATGACCGCAGCCACTTGGCTGAAACACATAAATAAATAAATAAATAAATACATATATATACATATATATATATATATATTTATATATATATATATATATATATATATATATATATATATATATATATATATATATATATATATATATATATATATACATATATATATATATACATATATATATATATATATATATATATATATATATGTATATATATATATATATATATATATATATATATATATATATGCGTAGGAGTGGGTGTGTGGTAAGTAGCTTGCTTACGGACCATATGGTTCCGGGTTCAGTTTCACTGCGTGGCACTTTGGGCAAGTGTCTTCTACTATAGCCTTGGGCCGACCAAAGCCTTTGTGAGTGGATTTGGTAGATGGAAACTGAAAGAAGCCCGTCATATATATGTATATATGTGTGTGTGTGTGTGTGTGTGTGTGTGTGTGTGCATATGTTTGTGTGTGTGTGTGTGCATATGTTTGTGTGTCTGTGTTTGTCCCCCCAACATCGCTTGACAGCCAATACTCGTGTGTTTACGTCCCCGTAACTTAGCGGTCCCAGGCAAAAGAGACCGATAGAATAAGTACCAGGCTTACAAAGAGTAAGTCCTGGGTTGATTTGCTCGACTAAAGGCAGTGCTCCAGCATGGCTACAGTCAAATGACTGAAACAAGTAAAAGAGTAAAGAGTATATACATACAAATATATAAAAACACTACATTCATTATTATATTAGGAGATACAGATTGACAACATCTGAACACTGGTGTTTTTCCTGTGACCTTTTTTTTTGTTTTGGATTCTTGAAAACATTACTTTAGTCATTAACCTCAGTCAAGACCTTACAAATAATTTTTCATGATCCTATCTATGAATTTTCTTTATCATCTTAGAATCACTACAAAATGCTGAAATATATTCACAACTTCTACAGATTTCATTTGACTGATGCAAGGAGAGGTGAACGTTTAACAAGGATATGTGTATGCATGCATGTAAATGCATTCCTTTATATGCACAAAATTGGAAGTGTACAAGCATAAATGCATACATACCAACATACATTTTTATGCAGACATTCATGGTTATGTGTACAATATAATCATGAGTGTATTTTTGTTTGCATATCAGCTTATATGTATTTATGTGTGTGTAGTGTGTTCATACATATATATACACACACTTATATACGCATATAAGTTTAAATATGTGTAAGTAAATTGTGTACAGAAACACTAAATAAAACACAAACACATGTCCATTAAAATTGCTTTTAAACTGTATCAATAGAAAATTTCTAACTTTACTTAAGGGTCCTACATTGGCATTGATTCTTTTGAGAAAGTAAACCATCTGCTGTATCACATTCACACAGGAAAAGAAAAAATAATAATAAACAGCTAAAATTAATATATAAAGCACCATTAGTTAGACATGCTGCAATATAAATGTATAAAACGTAATTATCTTACCATAGTCAATGAACAAATATCTTGTGTACATCTGTGTGTTGGAAGCATACTCTATCACGGAGCATCAGATGCTTAAAAAGTTCATGTAGGCATTATAAGACAAACTTATTTATCTAATTAATTTCTCTCTCTCGATTGTTTTCTTTTTTCCTTTCTCTCATCTACTAGTTTGCTCATACCCTCTACATTAATAAAATTTTGCTTTTTATTAATTAAAAAGCATTTATTTTCTTCCCCAACTCCACTTTAAATTCCACTTGTTCATTATTCTTCCTATATTAATAATTGTTCTTCCTTTTACTTCCCTTTTTCCTTTTTAGTTTAATTTTCCAATTTCTACACTTCCTAATATAACTGTCTCAATCCAAGTTATTTCCTGATTCCAGTTTGTTATCAACATTGTTTAAAGACCACATTTCCTGAGCTATGATTTAAAAACAGGATTAGAAACAGTTTCATATGACAAGATTTTATCAGCTGTAGATTTTAAATTGAACTTTTGCTGTGGTTGGATATAAAGTCTCTCTCAGTCTACTATGGAATGTTGCATACCATTATATAACGTGTGGCATGTTAACTTGTGGAAATGATACAAGAAGCAAACTTTAAACTGATAGTGAGACTTTATACCTCTGCCAAATTATACAGTGGACCAAATAACACATCACAGATTCTGTTAGTTCATCCATTATTAGGATAATATCAAGACGCATGCTCTGGGAAAATCTCTCACCTCACTACCCATAATGATTTTACAAACCCAGACAAAAAAGGGCTCACAGCGATGGTTCAGATTAATTGTTTGAAGATGTATTATGCGCAATGTTATTGGATTCAAAATCCATATCCCGTGCAGTACTCAACCAATAAAAATACAAGATTCAACCAAATGTTCCAAACTCATATGATAGGTCAAACAACCAATCACTAAAGATGTGAACGTGGAGCCTATTTATGGCTAATCGAACATAAAATGTCAGAACAGAAATGATTCAGGCTACAATACATTTATTTTATTTTATTCATTCATGTTGTAGGAGAACACTGGTTATTTGGTATACCTACACAAATGTGCCTTCATCTTCAATTTTGCTTCCTCATAATTTTTCGAAAAATGGATGTTTCTCAGTGAAATTTTCTATAATTGGCATGGCTGTGTGGTCCTGCTGCATGGCACCTATAGCCCCAGGTTGAACAAAAGTCTTGTGAATGGATTTGGTAAACAAAAACTGAGAGAAGCCTGTCATATTGTGTGTGTGTGTGTGTGTGTGTGTGTAACTGTAGTAAAGGTAGTGTGTTTCAACAAAAATACGGTGACAAAAATCTTAAAGTGATCTAAATTAAAACCTTCCTTCAAAATTTCCCGTTAACTTATGTTCCAAACACCAGCTTTATAATGACAAAGTTATTTCACTAAATTTGTAGTTATTTTCAAAATTAATTGAAACAAAGGCAATGTATGGTAACAAAAGGCTTAATGTTTCTAAACAGATACTACAGATAAAAATGTACTAAGAGTCTTCTTTACCTATAGAGTACCATAAGTGAAGCTTGTTTTCTAAAGTAAAGTTTATATTTACATGCATATTTTTCCATTGACCATTCCTTTGTTTTTACTATGTTTTCTGAGTCTGATCAATGTTATGTCCAAAAACTCATGTTGAAACATCAGTTAGATTTCATCATTTCCCCTCCTCACATCTTTTTATTTATTTATTTTGATACAGCTCTATAGATTATGCAAATGTGTTTTTGTTTGTGTATGTGCGTGTGTGTGTTATTCCATTTGGCAATCAATATTATGAAGGTAGGGAGTTAACAAATTTGATTTCTTTTGTTTGCATTTCCACCCTTTATATTAATGGAATATTGCCAATGAATTTTGAAAAGCATTTTTGTTTTGTTTGTTTCTTTCTTTGTTACCATCATCATTTGTGTGTATGCATCCTTCCTTTCATAATATACTGGACAGAATCCAATTTGAAGCTGCCCATTTTACCAGACACAATAACTTGTGAGCAATTTATGAAGTAACCTATATTTTTCAAATTGTCAGGCCAAAACAAAAACCAAAAAATCTGTATTTGTTTTGCTTTGTTTTTATTCTTCTATGAATACATTTTCATTTTAAAGAGCCTTTTATAGCAGGTTTCTAATCTGTAATTAAGTCTTAATGAAAAAAATCACACCTAAGATTTAAAAACCAGTCAAAACACCTTGTTTCTTTTTTTATTATTATTATTTTCCTTTTTTGCACGTCTTCTTTTATTATCTGAAAGTTGTCCATTGTATTGAACAATAATAAACATTACACACATCAATATATAACTAATGTTAACCGAGTGGTTAACATTGTAGTCATTGTAGTCTAGAGATAAACTGAGTTCAGTTACGCGATCATTTCACTTCAATTATCCATTTATGGTCTGCAGAAAAGTCATGTCGTTCCCTTGCCTTGATAACTGTGATCTTCATGAAGAATATCAAAATATTTACTTACCTGTATTTACCTGTTGTTCTATAAAAATATGCAGTCAAGAAGAAAGTACACAAGGTCACATTAATGGCATGTTGACATGGATTAAATTAACCCTTTTGATATGATATCAACTAAATTGAGCTCCTGTTCCATGATACAAAGGTTTTGAAGTGATCCGATTCAAAACTTCCCTCAGAATTTCATGTTAATTTGTGTTTCAATCACTTGCTAAATAATGAGACATTTTGCTAAATTCTTCATTATTTTCAAAATTAATTGGAACAAAGTTAGCATATTTCAACCGAAGGATGCTAAGGAAAGGGAATTATCCCTTTTGATACTAATCCATTTAAAACCATCCTTGGTTCTATAACACAAACTTCCAGTCTAAAGATGATTTAAATTAAGAACTTCTATCAAAATTCTATGTTAATTTCTGTTCCAAACACCATCTTAATAAAAACACCATCTTAATAAAAACAGTCATTCTTTACTAAATTCTCCATTATTTTCAAAATTAATTGAAACAAAGGCAATGCATTTCAACAAAAAAATGGCAGCGAAAGTGAGTGTTTAAAGAAACAAATAATAATTATTTTATAGCAGAGACTCCATCTAAGAAGATCTGAAGAAGGAATTGTAATTCTGAAATATCATCGGACTATAGATAACCAAATTACAACAAGTATATAGTCCATTTTTTGTTTTATAGTGCATTGTTGTACCATTCTAAACATTTTATTTTTAATAATAATTATATTTCTGAAACTGAAACAAAACTAATGGTAGGTGGAGTGGCTGTGTGTGTGGGGTTACATGAATCACTTTTTTTTTTTTGATGGGGAAAAAATAAAAGAAGTTTTGACTTCTTTTCTCAGAACCACTGGCAGGCAAGTGATACATTGGCAACGTTTTAACTCTGATATGTGAAGCATCATGCTAAATAATATATTAGCTGCACCAATTCTACTGACTTCAATAAGTGAGAAATGAGCCAATGAGGAAGCTTTAATATGAATGGTCAATCTCTAAGGAATAGCAGCCAAATACCCTTTTCTCCAAATTATATAGAGTTGTCTCATAAAAAGATGGTCGCATCAGAATACTTATTTATTCATTTATTTATTTATTGATTGATTGATTGACTTGTCTGGGGGAAAAAATCTGTGTCCATGATCTTTACAGGTCATCTGTGACTGAAATATAGGTTTGTGTCTGTACTATGTCTGGTAAAAAGAAGGATGGTCACTGATGGAACACCTTTGATCATAAGCCTGCAGGATCAAAGCTGACCTAGGGCTAAACAAAAATCTAATATTTTACTTTAAAATGTCAACCTGTTGGAATCTAAAATATGCACAAAGATCAGATTTATAAAAGAGTGAAAATGGAAAAATATGGCATTCTTGCTCTCCCTTAGTAAAATTACAGTAATAGTAAAGTAAAACGAAACTGAAACTAGATGTCACACTAGCTTATTGGAGGCTTACTTCTTTGTCATCGTCGTCGTCATCATCATCATCACCATCGTCTATTAATGCCCATTTTCCATGCTGGCATCGGTTGGATGGCTTGATAGGATTTGGCAAAGCCAGCGGTCACACCAGGTTCCATAGTCTGTTTTGGGTTGGTTTCTACAACTGGATGCCCTTCGTAATACCAACCATTTTACAGAGTGTACTGAATGCTTTTTACATGACACCAACATGCACACCAATGCTTTTTACATGGCACCTTGGTTTTAGGAAATCAATTCTTTTGTGGTGGGTGGGTCTTCTCGAGTACATCAACGTGCCACATATCTCGGTCCTCTGTCATCTCCTTTGTAAGGCTCAGTGTCTTGATATTATTTTTCAATATTTCATCCCATGTCTTCCTGGGTCTCTCTCTCTTTCACAACTTCCCTCCACTTTAAGTGAGCATCTCTACTTGCAACAAAATACTGATATCATCTGCAAGGCTTCTGAGATAGAAAATTTAGAAAATTCAGAAAGAAACTTAGTAAAACTGCCATCAGGCCCTGCTAAGTTGAAAAGACCTCTTAACCCTGTCATGCTGTATTCCCTCTTTCTTTTACTTGTTTCAGTTATTTCACTGTGGCCATGCTGGAACACTGCCTTTAGTCGAACAAATCAATCCCAGGACTTATTTTTTGTAAGCCTAGTACTTATTCTATTGGTCTCTTTTGCCAAACTGCTAAGTTGTGGGGATGTAAACACACCAAGATCAGTCGTCAAGCAATGGTGGGGGTGGGGGGACAAGAACAGATACACACTCAAATACACACATTGCACAAACACACACACACACACACACACACACACAACGGGCTTCTTTCAGCTTCCATCTACCAAATCCACACACAACGGGCTTCTTTCAGTTTCTGTCTACCAAATCCACTCACAAGGTTTTGGTCGGCCCAAGGCTATAGTAGAAGACACTTGCCCAAGGTGCCATGCAGTGGGACTGAACCCAGAACCATGTGGCTGGTAAGCAAGCTATTTTATTTCATTAGATTGGCCATTAAGGCCTTACAAAGAGGGGACAAACAAGGACAGACAAATGTAAAGTAGCTGCAGGCTGGACATGGACATTAATGAGATGAGGATGATAACAAAAGGTGAATAAAAATGAGAGAGGCACCGACGCCCGCCGATCGATAACCCCTCGAAAACATTGTTCAATACAAATCCAATAAAAGTCAAAAATTCAATGGCAGTTCAATAAAGTTCAATAAAAGTTCCTTTTAAAGATCTAATCTTCCTCATCCGGGCCTCCAAGCAATTGTCCCGTCGCCATCAGGAGATCTCGCAGGGCACGCCCAAAAGAAAGCTACTTACCACACAGCCACTCCTGTGCCTATGTGAATTTGTAATCTGGATATAGAAGCTGGAGGTTTTGAAGCAGTTGTCCCTAGTTATCCTCTTTTTCGTTGATTTTCAAAGAGATATTCACATCAGCGGGACAGCTGATCTCTATGGTGGTACATACTTATACTTGTATGTATGTATGTATGTACATACATATGTATGTACATATGTATGTACATATGTATGTACATATGTATGTATTAGATTTGTTTATGGGAAATGTTTTGAATATGCAAATAAAGTTCCAGTTCTATTATGCCAGTCACGGTCTAATGATGCAGACTGGTGAACCAGTTTTTTTGGGGTTGCATCAAGTTGTACCGATATAATGTAAGATAAATATGATAATAATAATAACAATAACCCTTGGATGGAATTTATAAAAATTTAATGCATTGTTATATGTATTTCCACAAATCACATGTCTCTTAAGATCACACTCCATATTCCTTGGATGATTACAATGCAGTCCATAGAATCCATGGGCATCAGATTGAACATCTTCATGGATTCATTTCCTCAAGTATGTATGCATTTATGCATGTATGTGTGTATGTATGTGTGTGTGGGAGGGGCATGCAATGTATGTATCAACAATGTATGTATATGGTGGTTCACAGAGATCATACCTCACAAAGTGATCCAATCAATCCAATGGAACTTACAACTTTTGTCTGTCACCTATGCTCCAAACTACACAGATCTACAGAGGGGACTGAATAGTCATCTGAGAGGTCATGGACGGAACGTCAGAAATGCCACTGACAAAGCAGAAGCTCAGAGAGATCATACTCATTTGTAAAGAGAGAGCAACTACCATAATTGTATGTATGTACTATGTATGTATGCATGTATGTATGTACGTATGTATGTACGTATGTATGTATGTATGTATGTATGTATGTATGTATGTATGCATGTATGTATATATGTATGTATATGTGTGTATATATATGTGTATGTGTGTGTATGTATGTATAAATGTAAGTATGTTATTATTCAGCTTTATTTCAAGATTTCTTGGCAATAGAGAATGAGCTGGTTTCTAACCTAGCTCTAAAAGTTTGAAATTTCAACAATATCAACAGGGTTTTTGTGTCTGTATGTGTGTTTTGGTGCAGTATTTGGAGCCCTTGGATGTGTAGGTTTGTGATTTGTTCTATGTAAGTATTCTCATATATTTAGTTGTATGTCTAGATATGCGTACATATACTCAAATGCTAAACTTCTGGAAAGTTTTACAAATCTTTGCAATATTGTTGATGGCTTGAATCTGCAGTCTTCAAATTAGCTTTCTCCTTTCTGGTTTTGAGAGCCCAAATTTCTCAAGATTGATGCCTAGGTAATTTATTCCATATTCTAGTGCCCCAATAATTACAGGTATAAACCTGAATTTGTAATCCAGGTAGAGTTAAGTGAGAAACAAGTTAAAGTTATCTCCTTGAGTCATGCTGACTCATAAGAGCCAGTTTCTCGGTTTCCATGGTTTATAAATTCCCCACCTGGATAGGATGCTCGTCCGTCGCAGGATTACTCATTTTTGCCAGCTGAGTGGGCTGGAACAAATGTAAAATGAAGTGTTTTGCTCAAGAACATAATGCAATGCCTGGTCCAGGAATCGAAACTACAATCATACAGTCATGAGTTCAACACCCTAACCACTAATCCATGTGTCTCCACATCCAAGTAGAGTAACTGTAAGTTTCTCAATAGTTCAGCATAGGTGTTTTCTTTTTCACTGATCGTTAGCTTTATGTTGACATCTGCTGGGCAGCTGATTTCCACTACTGTACATAGTTTATCTTCATTGTCCCAAATCACTACATATATATGTATATATATATATATATATATATATATATATGCGTGCATGCGTGTGAGTGTGGTGTGTGTATGTAAGCATGTGTGTCTGTATGTGTGCATGTTTGTGCATGTGTGTGGAAAATTGTATTTGTTCTCATTTACAAGTGTTCAATGACTGTAAACAAACTACAGCTTCATTATCAATACAGCGACAGCTTCATTATGAATCATGAAAGCTTGTCCAGGCTTCTTGACATGTTGTATGATCCTTGCAAACAAATAAGTTCATTCAAATCAGTTGTTTTGTGTTCCAATTCTCCATGTACACATATCCAGACTGTTTGTTATTTAATAGACCTGGGAATTATTACTTCACTTGGTAACAAGTAGGGGTTGGCAACAAGAAGGGCACTCAGTTGTCCTAATATATTTTTGTCTTGCCAATACAAGCATGGTAAAATAGATGTTAAAAACAACAACATGTCTTTTGTTTCCATTTAATTGTGTAACTATGTCCAGGTGTGTTCATTGTTTTGACAGACAAAGGGAAATATTGGTTTCAAATTTTGGCACAAGGTCGGCAATTTTAGCGGGAGGGGGAGAGTCGATTACATCGACCACCAGTGCACAATTGGTACTTATATTATTGACCCCAAAAGGATGACAGGTAAATTTGGTGGAATTTGAACTCAAAATGTAGCGACGGGCAAAAGAGAAATATTAACCTTGCTTGGAAACAGGTGAATGTTGATAATAGGAAGGGCATCTGCCCAGAAAAAATTTGTCTCAGCTCCATCTGACCCATACAGGTATGGAAAAGCAAGTATTATGATGATGATGATGATGATGATGATGATGATGATGATGATGTTGTTGGCAACGATGATGATTGATGATTGATAATGATGATGACGACAATGATGATGACGACAATGATGATGACGACAATGATGATGACGATGAATATATTGTTTTAGTAGATAGGTGAAAGACTTCAGTTCTCAATAACATATATTGATGATATGTTGTTAGCTTAAATAAGTATAAAACTTTTAAGTTATGACAATATATATTGATGATACATTGATATCTTATTAAGTACGCGACAATATATTGATTTCCTTTTTTTTTTCTTAGAGACGCACAATATATCAGATCTAAAGATGAGAGCAAATATGAACATGTAATATTTGTGTAGTTTGTGATTATTTATATATTATGCCATTGAAAGGAAGTAGTTACGATTGGGGCTTGGATTTCATAACAAACATGGCTTGTGAAGAACTTATTTCCACAGCACTAATACAGGTACAGATGTGGCAGTATGGTTAAAAAGCATGCTCCCCAACCACACGGTTTCAGGTTCATTCCCACTACATGGTACATTTGAGCAAGTGTCTCCTACTGTATCCCTAGACTGGCCTAAGCTAATTTTGGGGACTTTTATTCTTGGTAGACAGAATCTGAAAGAAGCCTGTTGTGTGTATATAGATGAGAGGCAGCTGAAAAGTTCCTTGCTTTGGGTAAAAGAAAATACAGGTGGATCAGATAATTACGATTTTTATTCAATGCATTCTCCTCTCAGATTCATACACTTATTGCAGCAGTCCTTCAGTTTTTCTAAACTCTGTAAAAGAACTTGGAAGGTTGGGCTTCCAACTATGTGCATGCATGTGAGTGTGTGTAAATATATACATATACATATATGTGTGTGTGTGTGTGTACTCTTTTATTCTTTTTATTATTTTATTTGTTTCAGTCATTTGACTGAAGCCATGCTGGAGCACCATCTTTTAGTCAAAGAAATCGACCCCAGGCCTTATTCTTTGTAAGCCTGGTACTTATTTGATCAGTCTCTTTTGCTGAACAGTTAAGTTCACAGCATCGGTTATCAAGCAATGGTAGTGGGGACAAGCACACATGCAAAGACACACACATAAACATATGACCAACAAGGTTATTCAGATGTTACACATCGCTGGTCACAATGCACTTTGCATTGTTTTAATCTTAAAAAGATACCAGCCAACTGGCTAGATGAGCAGGCCAACATTACTCCCTGATTGAAAGGAGGAGTAGAGCAACATGAAATGAAATGTTTTGCTTGAGAATACTATGTGCCGTTTGGTCAAGTAATCAAACCCACGATCTAGTAATCATAAGTGCAACACTAACTACTTGGCCAAGCACCTTCACATAGCCACACACATGCACACACCCGAGAACAAGTAGGTTCCTTTGGTATGTTTCACACCCAAGAAAAGCTCATAATGGACCCAGGCCAGATGTGAAAAATAGGCTCCATTTAAAGTAGAACATTAAGTGTTACAGTTATCAGTACTAACTATGTGCGTGATTTATGTATAAAGATGATAAGTCTACACATGTACATGTATACACCTGCAAGTAACAGAACACAAGAGTGGAAATGAAACAACATATTTGAAAGATACCAAAGGGTATCATCTTAACAGTGGTATAGGTAGAGATTGTGCCACCAGGGGCAACCCATGAGTTTGCTTCCCTCCTCCCATCTCCCTGAGTCTCCAACCCTGCACAAGCTTATACAGTTGACTCATAAATGCTGCCCCCCATCAAAGCATCATCCAAGATGGACTGCTTCATCTTGCCCCACCCAGCTACCATATTGCCTCTTTGCCTCTAATAGAAATACATCTCTCAAAATGTTAGAGCCATACCTACAGGCTCATCTGCCCTCACTTACATATAATCTACATGCTTCTATATAGTTTCCATCACTGAAATTTCTCTCACAGACGTTTGGTTGACTCTGAGCTATTGTAGAAGTCTCTTGGTTAAGGGGTGACGCAGAGTGATCAAACATGAAACCATGTACAGTGAGCTTGTTAACTGGACAGTTGATAACCACCATAGTATGTATTCAATCAATTAATCTAATGCGAAACAAATTATATTCAAACTCAACTAGCATTACAAGTTTAACTTCATAAATAATACTATGACATATGCAAGACAAAGAGAAAAGAAATATATATATATATATATATATATATATATATATATATGTGTGTGTGTGTGTGTATATATGTATATATATATGTGTGTGTGTATATATATATATATATATATACATACATACATATACATATGTATGTATGTATGTATATAGGTGTGTGTGTGTGTGTGTGTGTAGAAACACCTACATTTCTAGGAATAAAAGCTAAGATGCTCTAATGCTGTAGTCAAACCACATATTCAATCTGTGGTTTCAGGCGATTATAGTCTCCCTGTCGGTATATATATGCATACAATTATGTGCTTTGACTACAGTATCAAAGTTCGGGCCAACTATCCCTTATTTTTTTTTATCTGGGTGCAATTCATCAAGGAACACATATTATATATCATTTTCATAGGTATAGTGGGACATGAACGAAATTTGGCTGTTTCTTCTAGTAAGTCGAGTATGTATGTTTGTATGCATGTATGTGTGAGGGGAGTACATATGTGTGTGTGTATATGCATGGATGTATGCATACATCGATGGATGTGTGTGTGTGTGTGTGTGTGTGTATGTGTGTGTGTGTGCCTGCGTGCGTGCGTGCGTGCGCGCGTGTATGCAATTAAGTCTGAAATTATGTCTTGAAATCTTCTTTTCTTCCATGCAGCTTTAATATTTTTAGCAAAGCATATAAGGAGAGAGTAAAGCATGAATGTTCAATTAGCGGTTGAATATATTTCCCGGGTTGTTATTATTTTCTAAAATTAGCTTTCTAAATTCTTCTAAATAACGAGATATTTTATTTCTTGACAGTTTCTGTTGAAATAAAGCAACAAAGTAACTGCATAAGATCAGAACTGAGAATTAAGAAGTCGATCTTTTATATAGTCCAAGGGAACTAACTCATGTATAAAAAGTTATTCTTATCTCCCTTGCATTCTGTCCTTTTTTTTGTGAGTGTGTGTGTGTACGCGTGCGTTTTTATAATGTATAGAAGATATATTCTTTTATTCTTTTACTTGTTTCAGTCAATTTGACTGCGGCCATGCAGAAGCACCGCCTTTAGTCGAATAAATCGACCCCAGAAATTATTCTTTGTAAGCCTAGTACTTATTCTATCGATATCTTTGGCCGAACCGCTAAGTTACAGGGGTCATAAACACACCAACATCGGTTGCTAAGCGATGGTCGAGGGACAAACACAGACACACAAATACATATCTATCTATCTATCTATCTATCTGTCTTTCTGTCTGTCTGTCTATCTATCCATCCATCCATCCATCCATCCATCTCTCTCTCTCTCTCTCTCTATATATATATATATATATATATATATATATATATATATACATATATACTCTTTTACTCTTTTACTTGTTTCAGTCATTTGACTGTGACCATGCTGGAGCACCGCCTTTATATATATCTATATAAACATACATACGACATCTTCTTTCAGAATTGGCCTGTCTCTATTCACCAATCTTGGTTGTTTAATTGCAAGTCCAAAGCTGTAGTGGATGGTACCAATACTGAACCACTATACAGACAGCATTAATATTTATAGGTGGATATTCTTTTTTGGATTGTGTTTTAGCACTTTGTCTCTATCCCATCACTGTGCAGAACACTTGCTACTGTTGAAAAGAATTCATTTTTCAGCACACATAACAATACAATGCAACAATGGTTCACTTTCATGCCGTGACAGCAAAGAACAGCAAGTTTCAAGACGTGTCATTTGATGCTTGTTCAGTTCGTGTGGTTCTCACTTGTCTAGCTTTTTTACCTTGCCAGTTTGTTTTAGATGGTCCAATAAAGCTGGAATCAAAACATCAAACCTTGCAGCTAACTCAAGCGTAGTTTGAGATGTATCCGCTCCCACTACAGTTTCCAGCTCATCATCATCCACCTTGGTCTCAGGTCTACCATGGGGCTGATTTTCAAGAGTAAAGTCACCAGACTGGAATCTCTCAAACCATCGATGTACAGTGTGCAAATTTTCCACATCTTCACCAAACACCTCATTGATGTTTTGAGCTGTCTGCGATGCACTGGTTTCACAATGGAACCAATGTCTGATTTTCTCGTGATTTTCTCGTGCACCATCGGTTCACAAAAACTGATTTACAAGAGAAAACTCACAATATAATCAGACACCATGAATTGCATTTCGAAAAAAAAGATGATGTAACTCTTCAATGTTGTAAAACAAAGAATTGTCAGGATAAAACAGAGTTAATAACTGTCAAACTTGATGCATAAGAAAATTGGACATTTCATCCTTAATGACCTGCAAAACACGGAGTAGATGGAACAGGGACAACTGACGAAGGGGTATACTCTTTATGTTGCATGTCTCGTTTCTCTGTTTTTTTCGTTGTTCGAAAAAAGTTCATTTTCTGTTTTAGTTTTTGTTTTCATTTCTCATTGTGTTGACGTTGTTTTGATGTCCTGTACCAATATATGCATGTATGTATACATATAGATGTAGGTATGTACATATATGTATGGATATATGCATATATTTATATATTATTTATATTATGATATATATATATATATATATATATATATATAGAGAGAGAGAGAGAGAGAGAGAGAGAAAGAGAGAGAGAGGGGGGAGTTAAATTAGAGGTTATAAAGACCGTCTAACGGATACTTATCTCTAATGAATTAACTGGTGTATTACCTATATGTGGTTATGAGTACCAGTATTAATGCTCATAAATGATAGGTGGGGAAAAGAATAAACTGAAGTTTATCTACATTTAAGGAAAATAAGAAAATGGAGATAAAATTGATAATTGATAAACCATTATTTTTTACTGATTATAAAAAAAAAAAAAACATTATCTTAACTGACAACTGTTTTTGTTGGTACTATTTAGGGCATTATCAGGCTTAATTATTACAATAATAATAATAATAATAATAATAATAATAATAATGATGATGATGATGATGATGATAATAATTGTAAATAATTAATAATACCAACTCAAATAGTGAAATAGTGGAAAACTAAAGAAAAAGAAAAGAAAAAAGAGATTTACAATGATAATTATTATTAGTGTTGTAACAATTAAGCCTGATTATGCCCTAAATAGCGCCAACAGAAACAGCTGTCAGATAAGATGTCTTTTTTATAATCAATAAATAACAATTGATGTTTATCAATCGTCAATTTTATCTCCATTTTCTTATTTTCCATATATGTATATATATATATATATATATATATATATATATATATATATATATATATATATTTGTGTGTATGTCTGTGTTTTTCCCCCACCCCCACCATTACCTGACAACAGATGTCGGTGTGTTTACATCCCTGTAACTTAGTGGTTCGGCAAAAAGACTGATAGAATAAGTCCTGGGGTCAATCTGTTCAACTAAAGACAGTGCTCCAGCATGGCTGCAGTCAAATGACAAACAAGTAAAAGAATAAAAAGAATATATACATATATATATAAGTACTGTTCAGAGAAAATGGCAGTAGTCTTTATTGACAAAAGAAAATTCAGGGCAGTTTTTAAATTTAGACAAGTATGTATGATGTATGCCATGGGACAGAATTTTGGTTTAAGCATCCCATATAGCCCCTTATAACTTATTTATTTTTGGGGAATTTTCAGAAAATTTTAGTGAATTTGTGTTCTACACACAGGAATTCAAATGATTATGCAAATAAAAAAGCCTAAAAGCAAAAAAAGTTTTATGATTTAAGGGTTATTTTATCTGTTATTTTTAACACATCTCTTAACCACCTGATACTCTCCTTCTTTGCTTGTCCCTTTGATGTATTGATATTTTCAATATCTTTTTCCCCATCAACACATTTAATGATCTATTACTGGGATTTAATCCAAAAATTTGAACTGACCATATTTTCAAGTTTGATTTAAAAAAAAAAAACATTGGAAAAATTTTAAAAAATTTTTTTTTTTCGTAATTGCATGAATTCCCATGTGCAGATTAACAAATATGCAAAAATTTCCTGAAAATCCCTGCAAAATAAAAAAGGTATGAGGAGTTATATGAGGTACTTAAAGCAGAATTACCATGTGCCGTAGAAACTGGAGAATTCTGACGTTTGAGTAAAAGATAGATTGAGAGGTAGATAGTTATGCATATGAACCTATACACACACAGACACACACACATATATGCATCCATATATATTTATTTTACATATATATATCTATATATATAGATATATATTAAATTCAAATTACAATGAACAAACTAAGTTTGTTCAGAAGCGTTGAGATGTCTTAGAAAGTTACAGAAGTGATTTTAAATTCTCAAATACAAGATAATGCTAATAATATAGCCTGAACAGGATAAGCTACCCCTATTTTGCAGAAAAAAGTGTTGGCAGCCGGCTATGATATATATATATATATATATATACATACATATGTGTATGTATGTATATGTGTGTATATGAGTGGGTGAGTCTATATATCCCTAGACATGCATTTATATACATGTATATGTATCAAAGAAGTGCTATTTCAAAATGAGATAGCTTTACAGTTTACCAATGTTTAGAATTCCATGTAAATTCATGTATATCTAAATTCCAATCAAGTATTAACTATAATTCATCCTCCGATTTTTCTTTTGGTACTGTGTACATTTGAATAACTTACAGAGTTGTTCTATACTGAGAGCCAGGATAGAACAGGACAGTCTTTTTAAGCATTTTGTTTTAATGATGACATCATAAATTATGATGTCATAATAAAGAAAACTTGAACTAACTCTCATTTTATTCTGCTTTCAAGGGATTTATACAATAGAAAATA
>NC_142931.1:120141127-120153627 GCF_046866305.1 Octopus bimaculoides
CTCACATTTTTAAATATTTATTTTTCTTTTGGCACAGAGAGAAACAACAACATCTGTTATTGACAACAGAGCAGAGAATTCTCTATACTGCTGCGATCTCCTTACCCCTCGGTACTCCAACCTCCTTACGTTCAACTACCAGGCTGAAGACCAGTACCAGGCTGTGGATCATTTGGTACCAAGTCACGCAAAAGGAATAAATCTTAAAATTTTTTTTTCTATCTTATTGGTTATTGTAATCTGCAGGGTGTTAAGAAATTTGCTTCCCAACCACATGGTTCTGAGTTCAGTCTTACTGTATGATACCTTGGACAAGTGTCCTCTATTATAGTTGCAAACTGACTAAAGCCTAGTGAGTGGATTCAGTAGACAGAAACTGAATGAATGTCATCATATATATGTATGTATATATGTATGTATGTTATTTCTTTACTGCCAACAAGGGGCTAAACATAAAGGGGACAAACAAGGACAGACAAATGGATTAAGTCGATTATATCGACCCCAGTGCCTAACTGGTACTTATTTAATCGACACCGAAAGGATGAAAGGCTAAGTTGACCTCGGCGGAATTTGAACTCAGAACGTAGCGGCAGACGAAATACCGCTAAGCATTTCGCCCGGTGTGCTTATGTTTCTGCCAGCTAGCCACCTTATGTATGTATGTATGTATGTATGTATGTATGTATGTATGTATGTATGTATGTATGTATGTATGTATGTATGTATGTATGTATGTACATACATACGTACATATGTACGTATGCTTTTAGCCGTTCAAAATCTTCTTGCCGTCAAACATTGAATCATGCAACTAAAAATTTTCCCCATTGGCTGTTTTTACACAGTTTTCAGGCATAATAAGATTTTGAGCTCATGATGGCAACAGTAAATGGTTCCTTTTCTTCTGTTTATAGCATCTTACATCTCATCAAAGGATATGGAGGGAAGGTATTTTTGTAGCTCTCTCTTCCAATATAGATTTACAAGCTTCAGCAATTATTTGTAGTGTACTCTCTTCAGTTTCAGTTGCACATTTTTTTATTTCTTAAAACACTTTTGCCGCGTCACACTTTGGGGTATCTGGTGAGTGTGTGTGTGTGACTGTGTAAATGTTTGATAATCTCACCTTGCCACATTTTTACCTTTGCTTTACATGATGCCTTAGACCTCCGTCATTCACAGTCGTAACATACCATCCCATTTGCCAAATCTTTCTGCTTGACATAAGTATATCCCTCATGAAATAATTTCAACTTCCCTTTGTTACTCTTTACTCTATCTTCTATGGGTGGAAGTTAAATGGTTTTATAAAAAAAAAAGGTTTTTCACCACCCTAAGGACAACTACATAAACCATAAAAAAATAAATAAAACCAGCAAACAACTGTACTACTATTTTAATAAGAGGTTTGTAACGAACAAGGTAATTCATCAATTCATCAATGTACCTGTGGTGTAATTTTGATCAAGGGACCCTGTCTCCATGTCAACAAAAGCCAAGTACAGAGGTTTATATTTGGCTAGGAATTTCTCCTGCAGCTTTCTTACCAGAAATATAGCATCAGTAGTGCTTCTCACTGGCACAAACCCAAACTGCTTCTCATCTAAACTAACTCACTCCTTAATTATTTGGACTAGGACCCTATCCATTACTGTCATCACCTGATTCGACAATTTGAAACCTCTGTAATCATTTCTATCAAACGCATCACTTTTACCTTTGTAGCAGTGTACTACGGTGTTGCTACACCAGTCATTGGGTTTGTTAATGATGGGCCCTTGACTGCTAGAGATAGCAGTCAAGGGCCTTTGTGTATCACCTGGTTAACTATACTGGTGACTAGACTGTAGCCTACACCACCAGATATTTTAAGCATCTCAGGGGTGATTCCTGATGGTCCAGGTGCTTTCTCTATCTGGGAGCTTTCCCTGTCCAGGGGCTTTCCCTGTCTTTGTATCCTTAATTGCTTTATCTACCAAGTTACTGTCAATTTGGATAGCTGAGACTCTCATTCTCTCATTCATTCTCTTCATTTAGCAACCTTTCATAGTGGTGTCTCCAAGTCTCTCTCTTTACAGCATCATTAAATGCAACTTAGCCATCATCCATGCAAACACATTTGTCTCCTATGACTTTGCGATTTTCTCTCACACACTCTCTTGCAATTAGAAACACTTCAAGTCTCTGGTCCTCACCCACAGAACATTGGCAAATTTCTTCTTATCTGCTTCCCCTCGGTCCATAAGGATTTCATGATGCTTTGACTTCACAAACTTCATTACAGAGTACAGTGATTCACAGCAGCATGTTGTGCTAAAAATTGAGATGAGTCACACACTAGTTTTCTCCAGTTTAGGATATTTTATTTCTGGAACTAGTTTTCAGAACTTAGTTGTAGATTGGGATTTATGGATCATCTTTAGACCTCCTGTAATTCCATCAGTTCCATTTCCACAGTAGATGATTCTGTAACCAGAGGTTTGAAAATTGGACATCCATCATTTACCACATCAATCATAAATGGATTTACAAGCAGGACCTCAGCTTCCACAAGTCATCAAGCCTGGCTAGGAAATTATCAAACAGTCCTAGTAATTTATCTTTGTATTCCTCCAGTTTGTGGTCTTTTATTTCAATATTAAGGAATGTATTTACTCTCCCACTGAGACTGGGAAGTTTCTTGACAATATGTCTCTTTGAAAATCTCATATTTTATTCTGAAAGCTGAAAATTGTCTGAGTAAGATCAGAAACAATCTTATTATTCCCCTAGAGTGCCAAGTTGAGAGTTTGTAGATGATACATTATATCAGTAAGGAACATAAGATCTTGCATCTCTTCATCATTTTCCAGTTGAGGATAGGATCTTTTCTTTTCTTTAAGAAAAGTAATAATAATAGGCTGCAACAGATCAACAAACCTATGTAAAACATTGCTGGTTGACAGCCACTTCACAATGCAGTAGAAAGAGATATCACTGCATTTATCTTCAAGCTCCAGTTCTCCAATAAAATTTTTTAACTGTCTTCCCATCTAAGTGTATGAAATTGAATATTCCAAGGACAGATTTCATAACATCTTCATACCTGAAGTATGCCAGGTGTTCACAATGAATAATGCAATGCACAGGGAGAAACTCTGGAAAATTAGGATCATTTTTCATAAGTGCAATTAACCCTACATATTTTCCCACCATTGCAGGTGTTTCATCTGTTGCAACACTGATGAGTTTATTCAGTGGAACATCAGCATTTGTTAAGGTTCTGTCAAACACCACGAGTTGTTTCTTTTAATGCCACTAAGTCCAACATCTCTTTTTTTCACAGTTACATCAGAGGAAACATAACAAATAAACACTGTATGTCTATTGATTCATCAAGAGCTAAGTTGAATGCAAGAGAATTCTTTAAATCATTTTTGTGTATTTTGCCTGCAACATCAGCACTGATCTGAGAGATATACCTCACTGTAGTGTGACGTGAAACCGGTGTATGTGCTATTAGTCATTGAAGTCTTGTGTTATTTGGATGCAACACTGCAACAACTTCAGCTATATATATATGTATGTATGCATGTGTGTGTATGTATATATATATATATATATCATCATCATCATCATCATCGTTTAACGTCCGCTTTCCATGCTAGCATGGGTTGGACAATTTGACTGAGGACTGGTGAAACCGGATGGCAACACCAGGCTCCAATCTAATTTGGCAGAGTTTCTACAGCTGGATGCCCTTCCTAACGCCAACCACTCAGAGAGTGTAATGGGTGCTTTTACGTGTCACCCGCACGAAAACGACCATGCTCGAAATGGTGTCTTTTATGTGCCACATATATATATATATATATATATTATATATATACATACATCATCATATTCATTATCATTTAACATCCACCTTCCATGCTGGCATGGGTTGGAGGGTTTGATAGGAGCCAGCCAGGCAGGAGCCTACACCAGACATCTGTGTCTGTTTTGGCACAGTTTTTACTGCTGGATGCTCTTCCTAACACCAACCACCCAGCAGAGTGGACACAGTCCCAGTAGATATATACATACAGGGTGCAATAGATAAATTGTCACCATTATATAAACTTTATTTTGCACATGTGCATTGTTTGTTTTTCATTTTGTCGACTACACAGTATAGTAAGGTCATTTGGGCACTGTCTGTGAGAAAAACAGCACCATGACACATTTGTGATATATATGATATGATGGATTCTCTTGTGATACGATATGATGGATTTTGTATAGAGTTACCCAAGGTTTCGCACCCACAAAGCCAAACCTCTTTTAGTTGCATACCCAACATAGAAAACATTTTATCAAGTACCCACAATACAAACTTATGACAGAATAAGATCCAGAGGTGATGCAGTACAATTGTTTCAAGCGACTCCATTTAATTAAATGCAGTCTTGAAATACTAAATTTATTTAATAAAATCGCCATTGGCTTCAACCACAGCTTCCAGATGACTTCAAAATCTCCTGCAACTCTTCTGGATAGTCTTCTTGTTTAAGTTGGTGAATGCTGCCATAATCCTTGCCTTCAGTTCAAAGAGTTTTGTTGGTTTCTTACTCAACTGTGCCCACACGTAATAATAATCACCTCTGGATATCCTGTTGCTTACATACACATATACATACAAAGAGAGGGGGAAAAGAAGAGAGCTGGTTGAGCAAGTTCCAACCATAAGACAGAAGAGAAGGAGTACTCAATACTAAAAACAAAGTTAAAAGATTTTATAATTACAGTATGGAATCAATCAAAATGTATTTCTCAGATGAACTCAAAGTAATATAATTTAATTGATTTCTATAATGGACCGACACACACACATGTGTGTGTGTATATATGTATGTATGTATATAGATAGATAGATAGATAGATAGATAGATAGATAGATAGATAGATAGATATATGTGTGTGTGTATGTATATATATATATGTATACACACACACACATATATATATGTATATATATATATATATATATGTATGTGCTTGTGATGTGTGTGTATAATATGCATACACATACACATATATGTTTATTACAAATTGTTTAGAGTATCATGTAACTGGATTTTTTGGACTTCATGTACAAATTTTTTTCTGTGATGTTCAAAAATGCACTAACATTTATTCACTATAACCTTTATTGATCAGCAATCAATATATACCCATTTCTTCCTTTTCTTCTTTTTTGTTGCAGCTTCACAGTGAATTTTCAAGTGTTATCAGAGAATAAAAATACACAGGAATTTTTAAATAAATGAATGAATGAATGAATAAAAAACATTAATTAAAAGAGAAGGCTTGTTTTTACTTTACTATTTTCTTTACTTCTTTCATGATAATAGTTTTACATTGTCAAAGAAATTTAAACAATTATTAACATTTATAAAATATAAATATATATAAAATATAGGCAGATTTATTTGTATGTATATATATGTATTTTTGAAAGTGTATATGTCTTCAAAAGCATCAGCAATGGGATAATTGCATTGTGTTTTTATGAAGCCAGTTTTAAGAGGGTTGCAAAGTACCAGAGTAATATACTAACACACAGCCAATATTAGGAATCAATTAAGTTTCAACCAATAACAATAAGTAACCACCTTCAAATGTTAAGAAGAGAAATGCTGTTTGGTTTAACCCTCCATACAATATTTATGTAAAAAAGAAAAAAGCAACTTTGTAAAACATTTTTTTCTATTTATACCTGATCAGAATATATTTTCAAACAAGAGCAACAAAAAATATAAAGGTGAACAAAAGCTGTGTGTAGAATATGTCAAATTTTGTTAGTTACCCCAATGAAGAATATTGTAAACAAACCAAGTATGAAAAGAGATGGCATACTTTGCCAAAATATAGAATTCTGTTTACTAGAAGACAAATGACTAGATTAAGATTAAAACATTGTAAACCATGCTCATACATCAACAGCCTTTTCAAATTATATTTGGTAATTGTAAGTTAAAGGAATAATTTCCAGCATTTCATTATCAATGCTAGATAAGGCACCAGGATTAAAGAATTTATCAAAGTACAGCAACCTCTGTCTTGCAGAGAAACTTCATATCTTTTGTCACTCTTCTCCAAGCCTAAATAAAAGAAAGAACTTATTTTGGCCCAAATTCCTTTAAAGTAGATCTTCCTCTAGCAAGATCATTAATAATTGATCTAAGAGATCAGATTGAATGCAATTTAAACTTCAGTCACTAACTGTCACTTCTTTTTCGTCCACTGTTGTGCACAGTCAACAAAATAACCAATGGAATGAAACTTTGGTTTAGATATTTAATTCACTGTATTTTATATATATCAAACATATATAAGACTCTATATATTTCTGAGAAAAGGGTGTATGGGGTATTTTAAAAATTTTGCAACACAAAATTAACAAAAATAATATCAGAGATGTATGTGTGTGTATATGTACATGTGTGTGTGTGACTGTACGTGTACCTGTATTCAGAATTTTTTATACCTCGTTCTCCTCACTATCATTACTTCCTCTCCTCTCATTCTGTTCATGCTACCTTAATCCATCACATTCATATTCATGCAATTTCTTCTGTTCACCCACCCGGTCATGCCTGCTTTGAATTGAACAGGCTCAGCTTGAAGTAGAGAAAACTCTTTAGTCTTTCAGAGGACAAAGCAATTATTCTAGAGCTGGTGTTACAATCAAATGCACTCAGAAAAACTCTGTAGAGTGGTTGGCAAATTCACATGGAGAGAGTTTACGGTCTTGTTGAGAACATGACAACTTCTCTGTTGATGGTGTCATAAAATGCATGTGGTACACTCTACAAAGTGATTCATGCTAGGAAGTGCATCCTGCCATACATATGATGCCAAATCAAACGTCCAAGTGGGGTAAGGAGGTCTGCAACTTCAAATAAGAGCCACCTTCCCAGCAAAGTAAATGAATGTAAAATGATGATGACAATAAGGAGGAGGAGGAGGAGGAGGGGGAGGGGGGAGGGGGAGCAGGAGGAGGAGGAGGAAAAGGAGGAAAAGGAGGAGGAGAAGGAGGAAAAGGAGGAGGAGAAGGAGAAGGAGGAGGAGAAGGAGGAGGAAAAGGAGGAAAAGGAGGAAAAGGAGAAGGAGAAGGAGGAGGAGAAGGAGAAGGAGGAGGAGAAGGAGAAGGAGGAGGAGAAGGAGAAGGAGAAGGAGAAGGAGGAGGGAACAGATGATAATCTTGTAAATGTTTGTTTCTTTGTGGGTAGTTATGTATGTATACACTATGTATATATATACATAATCTTATGTATGTATATACAATGTATGTAAACATAATTTGTATGTGTGTGCGTGTGTGTGCGTATGTGTGTATCTCAGTCCTACCTATGGATTCTAATTAATGATATTCATAATGTTTGCCAGACATTTTAACAGTTATTCACATTATTTCTTCCAACAAGATGCATATCAGGCTGGCTTTTCATTTTTTTCTGTTACTTTTTCTTTCAGATATCACACTCTTGATTTTTTTATTTTTTTTCTGCTATTTCCATATTTATAACAACATAACAACATAACAGAACCAAGACATACTTCAGCTCTGGTCAGCTCATAACTCTCCTCAAAGCTCAGGTGAAACCCATAATGGAATACTGCTCCCATGTCTGGGACAGTGTCCCTACTAACATTCCAAATGAAAACCATTTTATTAATTGACAGAATCTCCCTCACCAACAAACAACAACCAATGACTCACAGATCAACTCTATCCATCTCATCCCACTGATCTCAAAGGACATGCAAAGGTCAAAGGGCAATGCCTCTCCTTCCTGACTAAACTTGATCATATCTGTGTGAATGTAGATTATATATATATGCATAGTATACATATGTAGGTAAATATATATATATATACACATATACATACATATACATTCTTATATTCTTTGAAACAAGCATATATGTACATATACATACACATATATAAGCAGACATACCACACACACACATCATATGTATATATATATATATCTTCTGAACTATTGGAACTTGTTGAACCATCAAACCCAAGCCACCTTAGAAAGCAGATATGAAATGACAATAACATGACAACAATGATGATGATTTATATATATACATACATGCATACATACATACATACATACATGGTAGTGGTGGTTGTCTACTCCTTATGCAGAGTTTGACCACCTCCTGTACCTACACCTTAGAACTGTCATGGCATCTGATGTGGCTTTTTAAACTAGACAATGTTTTGGAAAGACACCCACATAGATTGCATATCTAATTTGGACCACCAAGAGCTGCAGATAAGTTCTGATCTTTGCGGATCTTAACATGTATTTTGAGACCTCAGTTAGATTTGCAAACCTTCTTGTCCTCATCTTGTTTGTTGTTAACACAACGTTTCGGTTGATATACCCTCCAGCCTTCATCAGGTGTCTTGGGGAAATTTCGAACCTGAGTTCTCATTCTTAAGGTATTTTTCGATGTTGTTGTTGTTGTTGTTCTTCTTCTTCTTCTTATCATTATTATTATTATTATTATTATTATTATTATTAATCAGGTCACTGCCTGGAATTGAACTCGGAATCTTGGGGTTAGTAGCCTGTGCTCTTAACCACTACACCATATGCCCACAGGCATATTAATAATAATAATAATAATAACAACAACAACATCGAAAAATACCATAGGAATGAGAACCCAGGTTTGAAATTTCCCCAAAACACCTGATGAAGGCTGGAAGGTATATCAGTCGAAACATTGTGTTAACAACAAAGATGAGGACAAATATCCATCAAATGTCCATAATGTATATATATATATATATATATATAACAAAACACCTTGGGTGGTGAGTAAGATGGTTAGTATCATTCTGCCATCAGATTGTCTCTGGGCCACCATGCCAGGTGCTAAGTGGTGTACAAGAGTACACCGAGCATGTCTGACGATGGGGCTGCCCCACAGCGACAGCTCACCTGCTTGTTGATGCCCAACCATTGTCTGATATTACAGATCTTCTACTTGGTCACAATAACATTCAAGTATACATGTATGTATGTGTTTATATAAGTGCTGAAAAGTTCTTGGCTTTAGGTAAAAGAAAATACAAGATGATCAGTTAATTATGATTTTATTGAACATATTCCACGCTTAGATTCACACACTTATTGCAGCAGCCCTTCAGTTTTTCTAAACTCTGTAAAAGAACTCAGGCCTCCAACCAGGCCTTTTGTGATACCCTTAAAGTCAGGAACTTTTCAGCACCAACTCATCCATATATACATACATACACATCTACAACTGGCAATTATACCTTTGTTTATTTCCTATTCTATGTACTGAACATGGTCAACTTTTTAACCATCATTACCAACTCTTCTACCTTTTATCTACTTCTATATTCTCATTACAACAAACAAGTCTTGCTCAGTTTCTTGTAACAATATTGAAAGAAACCTATGAGCTCATATCATTTATTAATCTATAATTATCTGATCATCTTAATATTGTGGAGCACTAGCACACTTCATGAAGTCCTCCATTAACTTGTAATTAATTAGAATAATACCCTCAGTGATGAGAATGACAGCAGGTATCTTTGGTCTTTTCCCTTGTTATTCTTTCATCTTCAATACTACATTCATTAGCTAACATCCTATTACACTTTGCTCCCTTGATTCACTCCCTTAATGCCCTCTCTTTCCTCAGGTCCCCTCCTAACTATATCATGAAAGACACTGTTGCCTTTTCCCTATTTTAATTGACTTCCATTAGTTCAGCTATCAATTATCAATTAATTTCCTCATCATCTAGCTCTGTTCATTTGCCATATCTCTTGCTAACACTTTCTCTTATCACTTCTCTGTTCCTCCTATTCGTCTCTTTCTTTATTTTATTTTATTTGTTTTCTTTAGTTATATCATTGCTTTCCTTTCTTTCATCTTCAATCTCATACATATTCTTTCTTTCTCTCTTGTTCACTCATATATGGTAGCAATTTTTCATGCTCATTTCAATACTGCTTTTTTTGGATACTCATTAAGTGCTCAATCAGTAATTAATCAACAATAATCACTATAATTTCATGGAATTAGAGGGCGCCTGCAACAGCAAGATTCAGTTTCAAAGAGGAGCAGAAAGAGAGATACATATGTTCAGAAAAGAAGGAATATATAATGTTTTGTGATTCAGTGATTCGGTTCCTTACTTTCTCATATCAGGAAAAAAATATAATTTCTAATAAGTCTCTTCAATGTCCACTTTAAGATGTCCTAAAAGATCAAACAGAATTCATTGCAGCAGATTTTCTATGGTCAAATGCCCTTTCTGTTGTGGACACTGATCCTATCATGAACTCTCATGTAAACGTCTCCATAGCAGAACACGTCTATGCGGAAGTCTGGAAATGAGGACAACTTCTTGTATGATGGTAACATTCATTGAGTGCTATTGCATGTATGTATGTGCACATATATTGTATTCATGCATATATATAGTGTATGTATGCATATATATACACATATATATTCACCAGCATTCACTTTTATGGGTGTGTAAGTACGCACAAAGTTTCCTCATTTGTTTATTCATGTATTTACTTATTGAAACAGTATAACAGCCACACTATTTGAGGAAAGATGAATCATCCATGTAACATTGTAATTGCTTTTGTAGTTTGTTCTATACCAATCAAAGGAAATGCTATTATCACCAGTACATAAATTCACAACACCTTGGTGATCCTGTCATGAACTCTTGTGTAAACATGTCCTCATAGCAGGACATGTTTGCATGGAAGACTGGAAATGAGGGTGACTTCTTGTATGATGGTGACATTCATTGACAACTATTGCATGATGTCAAAGACAAGGCAATACACTCACACACACACACACACATACACATACACACACACACACACACACACACACACACACACACACACACACACACACACACACACACACACACACAACTGGCTTCAATTTCTATATGTTAAAACTTCAATTTATATATATATATATATTGTATTTATATCATTATATGATTGAATGCCACACATCCATTTCCAAGTAAGTTTATCTATATATATAAAAATGAGAATGTGTGTCTGTCTGTCTGTCTGTCTGTGTGAATCCCTAAAACTCGAGAACTACGCAACCAATTTCATTCAAATTTTACACATGCCTTACTTAGGGTTCCAGTTGTGTTTTAGTCAAAAAAAATTATTAACTTCTTGCAGAGTTCGAGCACACGGCAACATAATATCTCCTCCACTATTTAAGTATTACGTGTCAAAAGTGAAACAAAAACACTCATGTCAAATACTTTCACTTTAAAAATGAAACTATTCCACTAACTGAAACAATCACATTTCGATACTGTAGTGACAGATACTTTCACAGAGAGAGAAAAAGAGAAAGAGAGAGACAGAAAGAGAGAGAGAGAGAGAGATGTATATGTATACATATACATGTATATGTACACCATTTCGATACTCTAATGACAGATACTTTCAGAGAGAGAGAGAGAGAGAGAAAGAGAGAAAGAGAGAGAGAAAGAGAGAGAGAGAAAGAGAGAGAGAGAGAGAGAGAGAGAGAGAGAGAGAGAGACGTATATGTATATATATATAGATCTATACATACATGTATATGTATACATATGTGTAGATGTATATATATATATAGATGTACATGTAATATGTACACATATATACATATATACATGCATACAGATATCTATACATATATATACCCATCACACACACACATACACATACACACAAACACACATTAGTCATTTGTTTTCTTATCCAAAACTACGTCAAAAGTACTGAATGGATCTTTATGAAATTTGGAAATTATATTCTTTGCATAACGGCCATAATTCCCATGAAAATTCATATATTTTTGATGTTAATGAAATTTTAACCCGAACATAACAGATGAGCATTATTTAGAAAATGATGTCACACGTTATCGAGGCTACCATTCTTTCTGGATGTGCAAAAGGGGATGACGTCTTTATTCCAAGAATTCCTCTTACTCCATCAGGAGCAGACATTCCTTTTACATTCAGAAGACTACAATTCCCCCTTCGTGTGACTTTTGCCATGTTCATAAACAAATATCAGGGTCAAACACTGTCTGTAGCTGGTCTCCTCTTGGAAGAGCCCTGCTTCTCACATGGACAACTGTATGTTGGCTGCTCAAGAGTGGGCAGCAACAAAAGACCTATTTGTATATGCTCCACAAGGGAAAACAAGGAACATAGTTTACAATGAGGTGTTATAATCACAACAGCAAGAAAGTATGTACATGATCACCTTCTTTTACGAAACTTCATTGACTTTCATATATTTATATTGATATACATATATATACGTGTGTTTGGGTGTGTGTGTGTATATACATCTCTATATATAAAGATGATGCGTAGTCTAGACGGCGTTTTTAGATTTCATTATTCTCTTTAACCCGGGC
>NC_142931.1:120158627-120166127 GCF_046866305.1 Octopus bimaculoides
CCCATCACTCATCAAAGCAACACGGACATAGGCATCTGAAAGGACAGTGATATAAAATGCTTCATTAGACAATGAGCATAAAATGTCAACAACACAGGAGGTACAAGTTTTAACAAATATTGTACTAGTTTAACACTTAAAGTTTGTACATATATACAAGAGGGTGCTGGAAAGTTTGTGGCTTTAAGGATGTTGTGAAAAGCCTGGTTGGAGGCCCAACCTTCCGAGTTCTTTTACAGGGCTTAGAAAAACTGAAAGACCATTGTATTAAGTGTGTGAATCTGAGACGGGAATATGTTAAACATCACTTCAAAAAATCTCTCTCTCTCTCAATATATATATATATGTATATATATATATGAATAATATGAATGGACAGTCACATTGCAATACAACATATGTTTTGAAAAATAAAAGTCCAGTGAACTATATGTGCAATCATGTAATTATGCTATAATGTAGGGGGTAATCAGTCTTTTTGTCAAGTGCATGACTGTTTATAATTATAATCAATTTTACATCATTTTGTATCGAATGATATGTGATAAAGAATGTGTGAGTGAAATACAAGGCAAGTAGGAGTGATCAAGAAGTTTTTCAAGCAACCAATCACATTTATATATGCATATATATATATACATATATATATATATATGTAGCTTGCTTACCAACCACATGGTTCCGGGTTCGTTCCCACTGCGTGGCACCTTGAGCAAGTGTCTCCTACTATAGCCTCGGGCCGACCAAAGCCTTGTGAGTGGATTTAGTAGACAGAAACTGAAAGAAGCCCATCGTATATATATATATATATATATATATATATATATATATATATATATATATATGTATGTGTGTGTATATGTTTGTGTGTCTGTGTTTGTCCCCCCAGCATCGCTTGACAACCGATGCTGGTGTGTTTACGTCCCCGTAACTTAGCGGCCCGGCAAAAGAGACCAATAGAATAAGTACAAGGCTTCCAAGGAATAAGTCCTGGGGTCGATTTGCTCGACTAAAGGCAGTGCTCCAGCATGGCCACAGTCAAATGACTGAAACAAGTAAGAGAGAGTATATATATATATATATATATATATATATATATATATATATATATATATATATACATGTATGTACAAAAATAGAGAGTAACCTATATATATATATGTGTGTGTGTGTGTATGTGTGTGTGTGTATGTATATATGTGTGTATATATATATAGGTATATATATATATATATATATATATATATATATATATATATATATATATTACACAAAATAAGATAACAAAGCAAGGGTGTGAGGAGTTTTCAGGACATTTATAAGGAAAACAATACAGATATAGTCTTCCAGATGTTTCTGGGATATTATGGATATCCCTTCATCAGAGACGATGTGAGATGGTTAAATAAAGGTAAATATTTGAGTTCAAAATAAGGAATTATTATGGAAAAGTAGGAGATAGGGAATATAGAGGGAAATGAGAGAATGAAAGTAGAAATAAATTATAAGATATTGTAGTTGCAGTTCCATTATTCAAGTAAAGTGGTGTACAGAAGTGGTAAAAAATGTTTCCTGTACATGGTATGTAAGTTCCAATAGTAATTCATGTTTAGTCATTTCAAAGTATGGAGTCATGGAGTCTGTGCTGCTCATTCAAAAGGGTTTTGTGGTGTGAATGAAAATTTGAGAATGTATTGGTAGTATTTGTTGATACATGGTGGGGGAGGGATGTGTATGATTAGAATGAGAAGATAGGTCAAAATGAAGACATGAAGAGAAAATGAGAGCGAGAAAGAGAAAAAAAGAAAAAGGACAAAAAATAAACAAATAAATAAAGAAAATAAAATAAAAAGAGAGAGAGAAAAAGAGAAAGAAAAATGAAAAGAGTGAAAAGAACAGAAAAAATGGAAGAAAGAGTGAAAGAAGTGAGAAAAGGAGTGTTAGTTGGTGGTATGAGGAATATTCTAGTGAAGTTGAACATTTTATCTGGCCATCACAGTCCCCAGATCTCAATATTATTGAACATTTATGGTGCATTTTAGAAAAACAAGTAAGGAGTCAATATCCTCCACCATCATCACTACAAGAACTGGAGACTGTTTTAGCTGAAGAATGAACAAAAATTCCTTTGGAAACAATTCAAACTATGTATGAGTCCATACTTCATAGAATTCAAGTTGTAATTACTGCCAAAGGCAGTAATTTGTTTGAAATTTTCATTATTTTGTCCAACCCTTGTATATATGAAGAGCTTCTTTCAATTTTCATCAATCAAATCCTTTCACAAGGTTTTGGTCATCAGCCCGAGGCTATAGTAGTAGACACTTCGGGAGACTGAACCAGGAACCATGTGGTTGGGAAGCAAGCTTCTTACTGCACAGCCATGTCTGTGCCTATAATGAAACATTTTCAAAATATTTTTATCTATATTACATTTCAATCAGTCTGGTACTTAATTAACTTCAGGTGTCTTATTCATAGATGTGTACGTAGTATTATATTGGGTAAGGACTATGTACTATGTAACTGACACTGGCATTTTGCAGTTATGACGACAAGGGCTCCAGTTTATTTTTACCAACAGAACAGCCTGCTCATGAAATTAACATGCAAGATACATGTACTCTTAACGCAGTTCTCAGGGAGATTCAGTGTGACACAGAGTGTGACAAGGCTGGCCCTTTGAAATACAGGTACTACTCATTTTTGTCAGCTGAGTAGAGTGGGGCAACATGAAATAAAGTGTCTTGTTTTAGGACACACTGCATCACTGGGAATTGAACTCATGACCATATGACTGTGAGCTGAATACTCTAACTGCTAAGCCACACTATGTACACATACAGGAATGTGTTATGTACTCATAGAGGAATGAAACATTTGATAATTGGAGATTAAACCACTCAAAATGCATTCTAAATATAAATTTTTTAAAAGTGTTCTGCTTGAAAGGTGAGATTATTAGTCAAAACGATTGTAACGTTTTATGGAATAGATCTTGAAGCAGACATAAAGCTATAAATGATAGTGTGTAAATATTGGGTCGAAAAAGAAACCCTCTACTTTTTAGATAAAAAAGTTAAAGGCTGCCCTTGGGATGTGAAATCACATCTCTTTTATGCATGGCAGATGTTCTACCATTGGACCAAAGCAGTTCTTTGAAATTCTCTGTCCATTTTAGAAGCTTTGTTCTTACCAGTGAGAATTGTATGGTGTTGACATCATAAGAATTTATAAACTTTTGAGAGAATGTAGAATAATTTTTATTTTGGAATAGATCTCAAAGCACAAATAAAGCTATAAATAGCAGCATGTAAATCTAGGATGCATCTCAGCAATTTGCTGAAATATTTTCTTTTGTAAGGGAGAGGATTGATACCATATTTACTTATTTTGTAATAATCCCTTTTACTAAAGGCACAAGGTCTGAAATTTGTGAGGAGGGGACTAGTTGATTACATCAACCTCAGTGTTTCACTGGTACTTAATTTATCGACCCCAGAAAGATGAAAGCAAAGTTGACCTCAGTGGAATTTGAATTCAGAACGTAAAGATGGTTGAAATACCACTAAGCATTTTGCCCAATGTGCTAACAATTCTGCCAGCTCGCCACCTGACTTATTTTGTAATGATAACAATAATAATAATAATAATGATTTCAAATTTTGGCAAAAGGCTAACGATTTTGAGAGAGAGTGTAAGTAGATTACATTGGCCCCAGTACTAAACTAGTACTTATTTCATAGAACCCAAAAGGATGAAAAGTAAAGTTGACCCTGGCAACATTCAAACTCAGAATGTAATGACAGACGAAATGTTGCTAAGCATTTTGCCCAGTGTGCTAACAATTCTGCCAGCTCACCACCTTAATAACAATAATAATATTTCAATAACATATATCTATTTTAAATTAGCCTTTTAACATTTAAACAAGCCATATTCAGCCCAAATATTATGCCTGTTTTATGTTCAGACCAGACAAATTTGGTCTTTCACATGTAGTATCATTCTACATGTATCATTCTAGCCTCTTACATGTATCTTTCTATATATATCATACAATGTCAATCTAAAATTACACAATCTCATCATCAAAATCTTAAAGCCATGAGATAATGAATGAGAAACTTAAAACAATGTGAACAAATAATGACAAAGTAATCTGAATGCTAACGGGTTAAATTACCTTGTGAGTGTAATTTATTTATTTGTGGAAATCAGATAACTTCTTTCAAATCAGAAGTTACTTCTAATTTTTTTGTTTTCATTTCTGTTTTCAAATCAGAGAGAATAAAAGAGAAAAAGAGACATTGCTGGTTCATGATGTGCTACACAGACACAGAAATGCCAGCAGCCAGACTTGTCCCAGATGTGTGCAGATTGATGGAAATTTTCTGCACAGACTTACTATTGTGTCTGAGTATTGCTCACTTGTGGGGTTATACAATTGTTGTTATTTGTATGACAGCTAATTATCAGTCAAGTCTATTATGAAGTAATTACAGCATGGAAGGCTCATCTTTGCCATTCAAAAATGGAAGTCTGTTAACTTCATTTAATTATTTATTACTTGGTGGCAAAATGTTCATTGTACTGTCTGTGACCTGGTCACAGACACAATTCTACTGCAACAGATCTGAAACTAGGTTGTTGGCCAATATGTATTAGCCTTGGGGTTATAACACCAAATAATAAGTGATCAAGTGAAGTTAACAGCTTTGTATGTTTTTTGAAAAGCTAAAATGAGTCTTCAAAACAGTAATTTAGTTCCAACACACATCATCATCATCATCATCATTATTTAACATCCATTTTCCATGCTGACATGGGTTGGACAGTTTGACCAGAGCTGGCAAGCTGAAGAGCTCCAGTCTCATTTGACATGGTTTCTACAGCTTGATACCCTTCCTAATGCCAACTACTTTACAGAGTTGTGCATGAGCGCTTTTGCGTGACACCAGTAGAGAACTGCAGGCCAATCTTTTTCACCAGTGGAACTGGCCTTAACACTTCTGCTGTGGAGTATGGATCTTCTTGGGTACAGCAAGGCGCCAGGTATCTCAGTCCTTTGTCATCTCACCTGAAAGGTTCTTCAAATCAAATCATTTGCAAGGGTGGTGGATCAACAAAATTGTTAGTGCAATAGGACAAAATTCTGGATGTAATTTTGATGGATATGTCCCACACTCTGGAGATCTCAATTTCAAGACATTTGTATTTAACCCTTTAACTGCAAAATTAAATTCCATGGTTATACAATAATAGTATTAAATTTCTACCAAAAAATAAAATTGGTATTTTCTGCCAATTGACATATCTCAATAAAAAATAGTTTCAAAGATGACATTGTTCAACAAAAGATAAATTGGAACATAAAAATGCTTTCATTAATTAAGGGTAATGAAATTTTTAAGTGGAAATATCTACTTTCTAAAGTAAATGAATTAAGTAATTTGTCTGGAAACTTAACTGAGGTATTACAGGCTGCGGGTATTGTCATATCAATCAGTGTACAAGT
The DNA here is from genome assembly GCF_046866305.1 of Octopus bimaculoides. Lineage (NCBI taxonomy): Eukaryota > Metazoa > Mollusca > Cephalopoda > Octopoda > Octopodidae > Octopus > Octopus bimaculoides. The sequence goes on from NC_142931.1 coordinate 120,164,146, forward strand.
TTTATCTTTTGTATCTTTTACTTATATCTGGTTTGTTTGCTTCAATTTCTCTATCAGTCTACACTGCAATGTCCCATAGGATGGAAACATTGTCATTCTTGGCAAACTGTTTCTGGTTGGTGGTCAAACCAGTTTGCAGAGGCTTTAATGTTATATTCCATGCTGATTTTCCAGGGTAGATTGCTGCTGGCTTGTTGTGTTGGGGGATATATTTGCTTTTACCAATACTGGGCACCTGGAAATGATGTGGTCAGTGATTTCTTCAAAGACTCCACATATCTTATACATTTTGTCTATACAAAATGAAATTTTCTGTGAAAGCAATAATAAATTATAACAACCTCTGTATTTGACTGTACTTTATTTCATTGACTCTTTATGAATAAAAAGCAAAGTTGATCTAGGTAGAATTTGAACTCAAAATGTAGACAGCAGGATCAAATATTGGCTTCAAATTTTTTTGGCACAATGCCTGTAATTTCAGTGAAGGGGTTGAACAATTACATCGACCCCAGTGTTCAACTGAAACTAATTTTATCAACCCCGAAAGGATGAAAGACAAATTTGACCACAGCAAAATTTGAACTCAGAATGTAAAGACAGACAAAATGCTGCTAAGCATTTTGCCCAGCATGATAATAATTCTACCAGTCTGCCACCTTAAGTAGGACGAAATATTAAAAGGCCTTTTGTCTGTAGCTCTAACAATTCTGTCAAATAATTACCTTTAATTTCTAACGTTGGTACAAGTCCATAAGTTTTGGAAGAGGGATTAGTCAATGAAATCAGTCCCAGTACTTTATCTTATTGATATCTGAAGGATGAAAGGCAAAAATTGATTTAGGTGAGATTTACACTCAGAAGGTAAAGAGTCAAAAGAAAATTCGATTTTTTTTTTCTTTTTATTCCAGATATAGAGAATGCATTTTGAGACACATCAGTTATCTAAAATGGACAAAATTCTTGAAGAATTTTAAGCTAATTCACATTTTAGTACTTAATTATTTTGTAAATTATAAGTTGGAACTGATTAGAAACGTAACTTTAATGGCCTACAGCATTTTCTAATCTTGCTCTTCTTTTTTTTTCTTTTAAGACTTAGGAATTTCAGAATATTTGGCTGCTCTCATCATTCATTTGCCAAGGAGCTGAAGAATTAAAAATATCCAGTATTTTTGCATCTCATTCTCTCCCTCTCTCTCTCTCTTGTTTTTTCTTTCCTTTGATGACTCTGGAGTTTTAGAATTTGTAGCTATTCTCATCTTTCACCTTGCTAAGCAATTAAAGAATTGAGAAAAATAACTTTCTGGATGTTCTCAAATGTTGCTATTTTACAAGCCAATAAATCAGGAGACAGTGATATTCAAGATAATTTTCTGCCAGAGATTCTTAGTGTAGCTTTAGTATCTCCCATTTCCATGAGATAAAGTTTCCAGGAATTTGCTCTGTCATTCATGTACTTTGATTTACATATTTTGAGTTGCATTTTTGGAAAATTAGATTCTATATTTATTAACTCTTCTGTAACCATATTTCTTTTGAAATACACAGTTTTTCTTTCAATGAAGTTGGAAAAAAATGAAGAATTTATTAAAGTAATTCATCACTATTAAGTTGATGTTTACAAGTAGGTGCTGAAAAGTTCTTGGCTTTAAGAGTATCATGAAAGGCCTGGTTGGCGGTCCAATCTTCCAAGTTCTTTTACAGGGCTTAGAAAAACTGAAGGACTGCTGGACCACTGCAATAAGAGTGTGAATCTGAGAGAGAGGAATATGTTGAATAAAATCATAATTAACTGATCCTCCTCTATTTTCATTTACCCAAAATCAGGAACTTTTCAGCACATACAACACAAAATAAATTTTTAATAAGAGGTTTAACTTTACGTCACTTTAACCCTTTAGCATTGAAATAGGCCATATCCAGCCCAAATATTCTACTGGTTTTATGTGTAAAATGACCAGACTAAGCATCTCTCACCT
>NC_142931.1:120171127-120226127 GCF_046866305.1 Octopus bimaculoides
CTAACTTGGTCGCCCAGATAGCGGAAGCTATCGACTACCTCTAGTTTTTCACCCTGGAATGAGATAGAAGTTGTTTCCTGTTTGTTTACAGTCTTTATTGCACCTGAACATCTGCCACAAACAAAAACTAACTTGCTAGTTAACCTGCCTTTGATGTTGCTGCACCTCTTATGTGTCCATAGCTTGCACCGGGTACATCTTATAGAGTTACTACCTACTCCTTTTCTACATACTGAGCAGGGCCATCTACCTGAAGGGGTTTGTGTTTTATCTACCTTCCTACTTATTAGGATTTTGGTTTTAGCTAGGTTGACTCTAAGGCCCTTCAATTCTAGACCTTGCTTCCACACCTGAAACTTCTCCTCTAGTTCTGATAGTGACTCCGCAATTAGGGCAAGGTCATCAGCATAGAGGAGCTCCCAGGGGCAACCTGTCTTGAACTCCTCTGTGATTGCCTGGAGGACTATGATAAATAAGAGGGGGCTGAGGACGGAACCTTGGTGGACCCCTACCTCTACCCGGAATTCATTGCTGTACTCATTTCCAACCCTCACCTTACTGGCAGCATCTCTGTACATGGCTCGCACAGCTCTCACTAACCATTCTTCTATCCCAAGTTTCCTCATTGACCACCAGATAAGGGATATATATATATATATATATATATATATATATATACATATATACGACAGGCTTCTTTCAGTTTCCGTCTACCAAATCCACTCACAAGGCTTTGGTTGGCCCAAGGCTATAGTAGAAGACACTTGCCCAAGGTGCCATGCAGTGGGACTGAACCCGGAACCATGTGGCTGGTAAGCAAGCTACTTACCACACAGCCACTCCTATACATATAGCGACATACATACACTTTTGGTCCCCTGTATGTAAGTACATATATATATAAATATATATATATATATATATATATATATATATATATAAATTCTGTACAACTCTTTTACTCTTTCCTTTAGCCCCCTTCACACTTTCTTCATTCTTTCCCCTTTTCTTTTTCTCGCTGCCACCCTCTCTCACATTTCTTGGCCTTCTCTTCATTCTCATAACTTTCCCTCCTCCTTTACTTCATTCTCTCCCTTTCCTTTTTCTCTCTCTTTCTCGTCTCTCTCTAATTCTTCAATCCCTCTATCCCCTACTTCTCTCCTCTCCTTCCACATAACCAGTGTTCCACCAAGCCTGACCTTTCCTTCTTTGTTCAACTACCATCCATGTAGCATCTCTTATATTCCTTCCCAAGACTTTTATCTTCTATGTTTATCTTCCATGTTCCTGCCGTAAGGCTTCACTTCCATATACGCCAACTTAATTTAATCCATCTCAAGTCGAAAGACACCTGTTGTTAATGTCTTGTTGTTTGTATTTGTAATTGTGTATCATTTCTCCTTTTTGTTTTTCATCCTTGTTTTCGGATACATTCGCTTGCTTTCTTCCATAGAATCTAGTGCTCTTAGCTTAGATTTTCTTGGGGTTGGCCAGATTAGAGCAGTTTCAAGAGTAACCAGCAGAAACTGCAACAATGATCTTGTACTTGACTGAAGATTGAAAGCTCCGAATGACCCGTCCTTGTTTTTTCCTGTACTTTTTTGTATTGTCTAACTGTCTGAATGTTTTGTTGTCACCTGTTATGTTCTTGTTCCATTTTTTGTTTTATTTTATATGTGTGCGTGTGTGTGTATGTGTGTGTGTGTGTGTGTGTGTGTGTGTATGTGTGTGTGATTGTGTGTGTATGTGTGTGTGTGTGCATGTGTGTGAAGAGATGATGTATAAAACATTGCTTTAAATCAATTTAATCTAAAACTACTTATATCAATTTATCATGTATCTTAAATATATAATTATCGAATTAATGATGTCTACCCCTAACGAAACAGCAGGTGAAAGTTTAAAGTAAATAAGTTATGCATCTTCTGTGAAATCTATGCTTTTCAATTATTTATATATATATATATATAGATATAGATATATATATATACATCTGGCAAAAATGAGTTTCCTGCAATGGACTAGCATCCCATCCAGGAGGGGAATATATATGCCATAGAAAGTGATAATCTAGGTAATGTGTTAAGTCTATCACCCAAAAATAAAAACAATCATTCTAACAAATTTCCACAGCTTCCATCGATTAAATTTCCACAGTTTCCGTCTAACAAAGTTCATTCTTAAAACTTTGGCTGACTCAGGTCTATTGTAATACTGCGCAGTGGAATGGTTTCCAAAGTCGCATGGTTACAAAGTGATTTCCTTAACCACTCAGCTATACGGTTAGAATTTCAAATTGATGCTTAATGTCTAAAACCAGAATTTATGTAATTTACTCTGGTAGTGGGTTACAATACTATCTTATGTTTAGTAAAAGACAATTTTGAGATGATTAATAGCAAGCTTACAATGAAAAACTTACTAACTGCTACTTGATCTCATTACCTGAGGGAGATCAAAGATAAAACAATGATAATTAAGTTAAATGGATGTGTGTGTGTGTGTGTGTGTGTGTGTGTGTGTGTGTGTGTGTGTGTGTGTGTGTGTGTGAGTGTGAGTGTGTGTGTGCATGTGTGTGTATATATATATTTAAAAATATATATTATATATATATTATATGTATAATATATATATATATAAGTATGCATGTACATAAGCATGCATATTTGGATGTTTATATATCTAAATATCTATATCAGTCTTTCTTTCACTCACTCTCTTTCTCTCTCCTTCTCTCTCACTCTCAGTACAAATATAGAGAGAAGGAAAGAGAGAGGGAGACAGAGCAAGAGATAGCATGTGTGTGTGTGTGTGTGTGTGTGCACGCGCGCATATTTATACATATATATCTGCTGTTAATATATACAGACATACAAATATACATATATACAGACAGACAGATAGATATAGATATAGGCAGAGACAGATATAATATATATACACACATATATATGAATATATAAATGGGTGTTTGAGTGTATTCATATATATGCATTTAATCATTAACATGTGTATATAAATTAGGCACAGGAGTGGCTGTGTGGTAAGAAACTTGCTTCTAAACCACATGATTCCGGGTTCAGTCCTTGGGCAAGTGTCTTCTACTATAGCCTCCGGCCAACCAAAGCCTTGTGAGTGGATTTGGTAGACAGAAACTGAAAGAAGCCTGTCATATATATATATATATATATATATATATGTATATATTTGTGTGTCCGTGTTTGTCCCCCTGCTATTGCTTGACAACTGATGCTAGCGTGTTTACGTCCCCATAACCTAGCAGTTCGGCAAAAGAGATCGATAGAATAAGTACTAGGCTTACAAAAGAATAAGTCCTGGGCTCAATTTGTTCGACTAAAAGCAGTGCTCCAGCATGGCCACAGTCAAATGACTGAAACAAACAAAAGAATAAAAGAACGCAAATGTGTGCACATGTTGTAAAACATGTCTATGTGTTCAGCCTAAGTATATAGATACATGTCTGGTTACAGAGTAGGCTGCTGACAGGTAGATTCCAACTAAAGGAAATGAATCCTTAAGTAGAAGTTATATCAATATTATCTTGGCATCAACACAAAGTACTTGATTAAATCCAAGTCTAAATTGTATTTGTAATTGCCATTCATTAATGCAGATCAGTAATTCTTCAGACAAATGAAACAAAATTGTTTACAGGAAATATGTGAGATAGGCATAAAAGCTGAAATATAATTTCTCTCTCTCTCTCTCTGAAACAATCAAATTTGTTGGTGAGAAAAAAATAATAATGAATTTACTCCCATTTACATAATTATACGTTCATGATTCGGATTATTAGCTTCATCTTTGGAGATGAATTTTTTTTAATTGTGTCATCATCATCATCATCATTGTCGTCATTGTTATCTGAACATCTAATTTCCTACATTTGCATGGCTCAGATAGAATTTTTTTGGAAGCAGATTTTCTACAGCCAGATGCCCTTACTTTCATCAACGTTTACCTGTTTTCAAGCAAGGTAATATTTCTCTATGGTCATACATAGCTCTTGAAGATTTGAGTACACAACATAAATGCTTTTCAGATGTGTTTTGTACTTTTTTTTGCTTTGAACGGAGCTTCTGATTTCTTTTAATTACTAAAAATTAAATTACTGGAAATTTGTTGTCTTCGAGGTCATTGCTCAAGGTGTTGTCATGCATTGGGACTGAACCCAAAATCACATGATTTGGGAAGTTACACTTCTTACCTACACAGCCATACCGGCAGCTGTATAGTAAAATAATACTCATAATCATATTGACAACACATATCAGACATTTTAGACATTAGTTGTATGTATAATAGTTTATTTCCTTTCATTATTTGTTGTCTTTTTCTTTTGTTACTATTCTGAATGAAGTCTCTTATAAGTACTATAAACAGGGTAGCGCCTACTTTGATAAATAATTAGCTGAATAATTAATTATCTTATAATAACTGTATGCAACTAAACATGACCTTCAGAATATACAGCAGGGATAGCATCATCATCATCATCATCGACAATAGGAGTTGCCGTCACTAACACTAACACATACTAATTAAGCTGTTGGTCATGTATATCTAGTTACACTGGATCATTATAAGTAAAAATGTCCAAGCTTATATAGTATTGATCTTATTATCATCTCATATATCTTGTGTTGAAATCTACTACTGTAGATGTCCTGTAGTGAATTTGAATGATATTGTTAATTTTGTGTTGCTCAGATCATCCAGTGCAGCATTTCTTCTTGCTGGTGGAGGCTAGCAATATTTTGATAAGCTGTAAGGCATCGAGCTGGCAGAATCATTAGCATGCCGGACAAAATACTTAGCAGCATTTCATCCATCTTTATGTTTTGGGTTCAAATGCTGCCAGGGTCAACTTTGTCTTTTGTCTTTTTCAGGATCAATAAAGTAAGTACCAGCCGAGTGCCGGGGTTGATTTAATTGGCTAAATTAAGTACCAGTCAAATACTGGCATCAATGTGATTGACTTACCCACTTCACACAAATTTCAGGCCTTGTGCCTATAGTAGAAAGGATTATTATTATTATTTCTCAGAATGTATGAGGAGAAATATGTTTGCGGGTTATTAACATCACGCCCTGGAGGAATGAATAAGATGACAGGAGAATATCATCAAATTTATACAAAACTATTTGATTGAATATTCTTCTTTCTCTTTTTTTCTTTCCTTTTTTTTCTGTCATCTTCCTTTTTCTATTTTTTTCTTTCTTTCTGCCTGTTATAAAACTTAAAAACTGATGATGTCATTCCATCAACGTATGGATGCTGGTTACTCTCGTTCATACTTTACGTTTAAATTTCTGAAATTTTAAATTTTTAATCACCTCTTATTTTGAACTTGACAAAGACAGACGTACTGTTGAAATATTGTTCAAATAAAATATCTATACAATCGAATCGTGCTCTTTGTCTTGACTTATTATTATTATTATTATTATTTTTATTATACGAAAACTCACAGCTTATTTTGTTGGGTATGATAGAAAGTGTCAGCTGTTCACAGCCAACAGACTAAGGTGACACTTGTTTAATGGTCATGCTTCAAGAACCCTATGAAGAATTCTTGCAGTTCTAAACAATGCTGATTTTTGTAGGTGTTCTCCCTTCACACTTACACCAATCTTTTTTAGCCATATTGGTAGGAGAGTGCTGATACTTTCAAGTGCTAGTTGAGCATTGATCATTATTATTATTGTTGTTGTTGTTATTTACTTTCAGTTTGCATGTTTGTTTCAATCACTTGTTCCCTAGAGCAAGTGAAGGTTAAGAGATATTACCCAGTGCCCTAAGGCAGGTGAAAGTTAAGAAATGTTACAGTATAACTGAAAGCCTGGGGAGAGCAGTAGCAAAATACCTCCATATAATACAATACAAACATTTAAATTGATAGGGTTTTTCTAAGGATGTGGGCAGTACTTGTCAGCATGATCTTTTGAATTTCTGTGAGACATGGTTCTCCTGGGATGTTGTCTAGATGTTTCTGACATCCCTTTTTTTAATTATATCAAGGACACCTACAATAACAGGAACAGTTTTTGCTTTAAGATGCTACATCCTTTGTATTTCAATTTCCAGGTCCTTATATTTATTAAGTTTGTCAAATTCCTTTACTGATATATTTTTATCAGTGGGGACACTTACATCTATTAGTCTACAAGTATCTTCTTCCCTGTCTTTAATAATTATGTCTGATCAATTAGCCTGGTATGTTCTGTCAGTATTGACTGGAAAATCCCAGATGGTGACATTTTTACCTTCAATGACTGGCTCAGGATGACATTCATATTAGCTAGTAGGAGTGCTGATTTGTAGTGTTCACATATTTTCCAATGTAAATAATGTCCTACCCTACCATGGCAATTTTTGTATTCATTTGATGTCAGCACAGGACATCCTGAAATGAGATGATCTATTGTTTTGTCAAATGTGTAACAGAATCTGCTGTTAGAGCCAATACCGTTCTTGCTTACCAGAAATTATCAGGCTTATCATTATAACTATTATTATTATTATTATAACTATTATTTTTATTATTATTATTATTATTATTATTATTATTATTATTATTATTAAGGCACTGAGCTGGCAGAAACGTTAGCACAATGAGTGAAATGCTTAGCGGTATTTCGTCTGTCTTTACGTTCTGAGTTCAAATTCCGCCAAGGTCAACTTTGCCTTTCATCCTTTCGGGGTCGATAAATTAAGTACCAGTTACGCACTGGGGTCCATGTAATCAACTTAATCCCTTTGTCTGTCCTTGTTTGTCCCATCTATGTTTAGCCCCTTGTGGGCAATAAAGAAATAAGAATTATTAGCACACCAAACAAAATGGTTAGCAGCATTTCATCTGGTTTTATGTTCTGAGTTCAAATTCTGGTAAGGACGACTTTGCCTTTCATCCTTTCAAGGTCAATAAAAGAAGTACCAATTGAGTACTGGGGGTCGATGTAATTGACTTACTCCCTCCCCAAAATTGCTGGCCCAGCACCAAAATTTGAAATTATTATCATTATCATTATTATTATTATTATCATTATTATTATCATTATTATTAAGGCAGTGAGTTTGTTGAACCATTAGTAGACCAGACATTTTGCCCATCTTTGTGTTCTGAGTTAACATTCTGGCAAGGTTGACTTTGCCTTTCATCCTTTTGGGGTCGATGAAATAAGTACCAGCTGCATACTGAGGTCAATGTAATCAACTAACCACCTTCCCCCCCAAATTTCAGGACTTGTTCCTATAATAGAAAAGATTGTTATTATCATTGTTTTAATGTGCTTGTATTGTTTTTTTCTTTCACAGCTAGGGTTTCCAATATTTAAATTTATTTCATTCATGACTCCTGCTGTGTTATGAATCTCACATGTATATATACATATATACACAATTGCAGCATGGAAGGTGTTTATATGTCATTTAAGAAACACACAAAAACCGTTAGATTCACTTCAACATTTAAATTTAATTTCCCGGAATATTTTCGTCGCTTTGAGACCATGACCTGTAGACTGACAAAATTCCGTCCTGAATTTTGTCAATGAACAGGTCGCAGTCTCAAAGTGATGAAAATATTTTGGCAAATTAAACTTAAATGTTGAAGTGAATCTAACGGTGTTTGTGTGTTTCTTAAATGGCTTATAAATACCTTCCATGCTGCAATTGTTTTCATTTCAGCACACGATCTCAGATCAGGTCACTTGCTATGCAAGTACATCTCCATAATATATATATATATATATATATATATATATATATATGTATGTATGTATGTATTTTTTCAATGTGTACAAATAACAAGGAAAAATAAATAAATAGTTACCAGGGTAGCAAAAATTCCCATAAGTGCCAAGGATATTACAGCCTACTTATAAAGGTATAAACTCCAGGGTTAAGTGAAATGATTTTGTATAACATGGATAAATTAATATGTGTGTGTGTGTGTGTGTGTGTGTGTGTGTATATGTATGCATGTATGTATGTATGAAGAGGGAGAGAGGTGGGAAAATGAGAGAAAGAGAGAGAGAGAAGGGTAGTGGTGGTGGAGAAAGAACGTTTAGAATGTAACAATATCATAAAATATTGTCTTTGTTACCTGTACAATTTGTCTCTTTACTTAATACCGGCAGACCAGTTATCTGTGTTAACTTGAAGTATAGTTTTTCAGCTGTCGGTAAGTACGTCAGACATATGTATGCCTCGCCGAGGGAATCCTGTCAAAAGAAAAGAGCTTTTGTACAAAACAATTCATAGGACAAAGTATAAATTGTATTTAATGAAGAGAAGAAAAAAAAGAATGAGAGAAGCACACTGTGAGGGAGAGAGAGAGAGAGAGTCTTTGCAAATGAATGAGATTGACAGAAGGAAGAAATAGGAAGCAGATGAAATGTCAGTGTAAAACAAAGAGTGATACATGAATAGATTACATAATAAGGTACGAAATAAAGTTGTCACAGCTTGGGAAGCTGTGAATGGCGACATTATTATTCATCTCTTATATTTGGCTTCTCATGGCTCTGTCCCCGTGAGAACTACCCTTCTTGCTTCACGTACAGAACAATAGTATTTTTGCTCAGTCTCAAGTAGATCCTGATCGAGCAATGCTGTGATGAAAGTCTTCTAGCCATTACCATCTTATCTACCTTTCAGACAGTGTATGCACGACTACATCGTGCCTTACCTTTGTTTTATTATTATGTTTGTTTGTTTGTTTTTTCTTTTTAGTAAGAATGTGTGATTCAGGGGTTTAGCTGTAATATCTAGAGATCGAATAAGACCACGCAGTTGATCTTTCGTTAACGCATGCAAAACAACAAATGTTTTGTTGATATTGTTTCAGCCCAGGTCGCCTTGACCTAGTAGTCTTTGTGACCAAAGGCGTTCTCGCCATAAACCACAAGGTGTGTTTTGTTTACTTTTCTTTCTAGGGGTGTACTTTCAGTCGGGTTTGCCAGATGACCATGTAGAAACTCCACTTTTGGCGCATGGACAACAGTTGTACTGTGTGGAAAATGAGTGTAGAAGTTTGTTTCACAAGCATTAGATCTCAGCGTTACTTTGGGTAAGTGTCTTGTTGAAGCCTCCGGCCAACCTAAGCCGGCATACCAACACTAGTGATCCCCTTCCCCCACCCTCATAACTTTCAGAAAAATGCATACCACTTTTGTTAATTGTCTACTGACATAACCTCAAGTTGACCCGAACCCTGCAAGTAAAATTAAGTAGATGGAAAATGGAAACTGTACAGTATGCCTTTAAATGGACTCTACCCATTTTTGATGGTAGACTGCATTCATCGGCCCTTGAATGTTTCTAGCAGAGTCCACTACATTGTGAACATCCAGACTAGTTTGCCAATCTAAGAACAATTCACCAATCATGTTTCTGCTTATTTTTTGTCTCAGAGGCCCTGTACAAAAGGTTGTAGACACTGCCCTTCTTTTATATGTTTTAAACATTTAACCCAGTGATTCTCAACTAGGGTCCATATGACCCTTACGGAGGGTCCATATAAGATTTTGTTGTTAAAATTTACATGCAATAAATTACTTGTACTTCTACAATACACAATTAATTCTTTTTTTATACAATTCCTAATAATATTTAATTAAAAAATACAGTAGGATTATATATATATATATATATATATATATATATATATATATATGTACACACACACACACACACACACACACACACACACACACACACACATATAATAAAATATACTTATATATATATATATACCAGGGGCGTATGTTCAGGATGTGCTAGGTGTGTGCTGCACACCCATCAAAAATGGCAAATTACTCATTGATTTAATCAGAAATCTTAATGAAAATCTTTTGTTAAACCCTTGCTTGAAATTCGGTGACATTGAGTGTGGCAGCACACCCAATACAGCAACCATCATATGCCACTAACATATGTATATGTATATATATATATATATTACATCATATGTAAACAAATATGTAAGTTTGTTTTTGAAGCTTTGAAACGTATTGTAAAACAAGTAGAAAGATATGTTTTCCAATGTGTAAATACTGATGGGACAGCATATATAGGATAAAATCCTTTTAGAGCAGAAAAAATTGTCAGTGACCAGCCAGCTGGTTGCTGACACATTTTTCTGCTGTTAAAGGATTTTATCCTACATATCCTGTTCTATCAGCATTTACATGCTGAAAAATATATCTTTCTACTTGTTCTACAATATATATATATATATATATATATATATATATATATATATTTACCTGTGCCTATATATTCTCTCTCTCTCTCTCTCTCTCTCTATATATATATATATATATATATATATATATATATATATGAAAAATAAGGTAGTACTGAAAAGTTCCTGGCTTTAAAGATATTACAAAAGACCTGATTGGAGGCCCAACCTTCCTAGTTCTTTTCTAGGGCTTAGAAAAACTGAAGGACCACTGCAATAAGTGTGTGAATCTGAGAGGGGAATATATTGAATAAGATCATAATTAACTGATCCTCTTGTATATTCTTTTACTCATAGCCAGGAACTTTTCAGCACCTCCGCATATATAGTGTGACAGACAGACAGATTAGATAGGTAGATAGATAGATAGATAGATAGATAGATAGATAGATAGATAGATAGATAGATAGAGAGAGAGAGAGATAGACAGACAGATAGACGGACAGACGGATGGACGAACGGATGGACGGACAGACGGACAGACAGACAGACAGACAGATAGATAGATAGATAGATAGGTTTCTTTATTAGCCACACAGGGCTCAATACAGAGGGGACAAAATACAAATGTAGAGTTTTTCTTTTCGAGGGGGTCGAAAACAAAGCAGAAAAAAAGCAAAAGTGGAGACAACGATGAAAAAAAACATCGCAAAACGTTTGGGGTATTTACAAAAAATACAAAATAATACAAAAAATTCCCAATAAATGGGGAGGTTATCCGTGGAAAGAAAAACCTACGAAAAGACCACGGTAACCTCGGTCTTTAGCGTCACAGTTTGTTAAATAAAATTTCTTTTATTTAAGCAAGAAACGTAAGTAACTCTCTGTTTACAAAATTTTAAAACGTTTTATAGAATCATGGTCAAGGTGGCTTCGTCATTTATACGTGCCATTCTTGCTACATGTATCCATCTTTTTTCGAAACATTTGCTAGACAACACTTGCCTCTCTACTCTCACCTTCCTTTTCAAGTGATACTTGAAAAAGTTGATGAGAGATTGACCAGAGAGGAAAGTATTTGTCTCTAATCCTTTCAGACGCGTCCACCAGATGCATTCTTTGGCCATAGCCACAAGTACGATAAATACAGCTCTTCCTTCCCGTTTAAAGGAAGGAGGCGTGACGATATTGACGATAGACTCGGTTGATAAACCGACTCGTCCCACACGCGACAGCAGTCGTTCGACATAAGCCCACAGCTCCGAAATGGTTGGACACTGCACGAGTGCGTGCAGAACGGTTTCATCGCTCTGACCGCATCTCGGGCAGGTCGGCCCCACATTTCGCGAGCTGTGTCTATAGAGCTTATCCCGAACGGGTAGCGCCTCTCGGTAACACTGCCAGGCCAGGGATCTCTGGAAGTTGTCCATAGGTCCCGGCCCGAAAGTCGTCCTGAACAGGCGGGTCAGGTATTCCTCGTCGACGCCCAGGTTCGCCCCGAGATCGTCGTCGTACCTGCCCTCCACTAATCCCCTATAGAATAACTTCGTTGTGATGCAGCCGCTCAAGGTCGACCCGGGACGGCAAAGTTGTTGCAGAGCAACGCGACACTCACGGTGCCATTCGCCATTCCTCGGCCTCTTTTTGATCCACGACTGCAGCTCGGTCATGGAGACGAGCTGCGGGAAAGCGACCACACACACGGCCACCACACCTGCTCACCGTCGTCTACGTAGAGCCGGAGATGTCTCAGTCTCAGCGCATGTCTGCGCATCATCAACCACGGCATGCCCAGCCCTCCTTTCAGCGGGTGTTGGCAACAAACGGATCGCCTCACCATCGGAACGCTTCCTTTCCACAAAAAGCGGAAGAGGATGCGCTCCATTTCGGTGATGGCGCGATCGGGACAAGGCACGACGGTCAGGCGGTATTCGATGACGGACGCGATGTACGCGTTCGCCACCTCCGCCCGACCTTTTAGGGACAGCTTCCTCTCGGACCATTGCCGGCAGAGAGTGGCCACCCTACTCGTTATCTCGTCCCAGTTCTTCTCCAGATAGATAGATAGATAGATAGATAGATAGATAGATAGATAGATAGATAGATATGTATGTATATGTAGGTATATATATATATATATATATATATATATATATATATATATATATATAATGCATATTGCATACATGTAGCCCCAGAAGTAAGGCAGTGCTTAAATCATAATATGCTATTAAATGCTGCCTTGCTTCTGGGACACCTGGCATAAAAGTAATGTGGTAGATTACATGAGATTTATTTATTTATTTATTTATGAAATATAATATGTTTCTTTAAAAATCAACTCCTGCAGCTAGTTCTATTAAATATGAACAATTGCTGGCAAATGGTGGAACAAGGAGTGCTATTGGTAATTTTGTGTAGCATACAAAGGAAAAAAAAAAAAAAGGAAAAAAGCACTAATAAAGATCCTATATATAGTTATGAATGTAACAAAATTGGAATGTGAAGATTCCCAGGAAATTACCTTGAGGTAGCAGTAGATGGATGGAGGGCGAAGTTATTGTGTGGTTAAGCGTAGGCGGAGGTGGTAGTGGTTGGAGGAGGGGGGGAGGACAACATTTTTGGCTCAGTTCTTAATGGGTGAGATAACATACAGAGAAAATGTTTCCTGAATGAAAGTGAAACAGAATTGGAAAGGATTATGATGTGGTTCTTATGCAAGCAAGATAGCCATCCGAATAACAAAATTTCAGTTACAATAAGGCACTATTAAGTCCTTGTAATGGAAATATACTTTGCATATAAAACTGAAGGTTGTGTGCTCAAATCACATCTGGGGGGCATGAATGTAGCAAGACTGGTTGGCTGGGGTGATGAATGGTCAGTGAAGTTGAATTTGACTGCATGCTGTTCCCAGCACTGGATTAACCATTGAGCAAAATAAACACATGCTTAGGGAATCAAAGGAAATCGGGTACCACAGAAATGGTAAATGGTTTACAGCACAAGAGAAATCACTTTAAACTTGCTAAAATACTAATCAGGATGCCTTATCTCTACTTAGTATTGAAGCAGACATGTTACATAGGATTAATTTCAAGGGTTTGATCAAAGACTTGTCATTTATGTGTGTGTGTGTGTGTGTGTGTGTGTGTGTGTGTGTGTGTGCCGCCCAGATAAATGGATGCAAGACCATTGGTCACTCTGTGACCAAGCATTAACTTTATTACTTTAATATTTTACTGCTTTATGCTTTAAAGTGTGCTTCTTTTTTGGATATATGATTCATTGATGATAATATAATATGTATATATATATATATATACACACACACACACATACATACATGTGTCTGTGTCTGTGTGTGTGCATCTGTGCACGTGTGTGTGTCTAGGAGTGTATGTTTGACCCTAGCATCACTGTCACTGCTTGATTACTGAAGTTGGTTTGTTTATATCCCTGTAACTCAGTGGTTCAGCAAAAGAATCTAGTAGAATAAGCACTAATCTTCAAAAAAAAGAAATAAGAAGTGGGATTGATTTGTTGGACTAAACCCTTCAAGGCTGTGTCGCAGCATGGCCACAGCCCAATGACTGTAACAAGTAAAACATGCAAAAGACAAAAGACAAAAGGTGATTTGTCAAAAAAATTTTAATTCCTACCTCAATTGGTTCAGTGAATTCACAATCAAAACTTTTTTCTTCACCATCAAAAATCTTCGTTTCACAGAATTTGGACTTGATCTCCCCTTTCACAGTATGACAAGAATAATGATCAAAATCACACATCTGCAATCTCATAATGTAATTTTTCAAATGCTTTTCTTCAACAAATATGGCAAATTTCTCGTTAAAAACTGGATTTTCAGTTTTACGTTTAATTCTTGTCTGAACTTCAAGGTCAAGTTTATCAAATGAAAATGATTGAAGGTTTTTGTGCCGGTTGAAATTAAAAATGGATCGTTGGCTCCGATAGAGGCGGATGCGTACATAGTTGTCAACTGGTAAAGAATTTGGGTCTGTTAAAATCAAATCATTTGCTTTAATGATTTTGATGGTTAGTTTTTTTAGGTCTGGTTCGTATTTCAGCTTATATGATAAACGGCCCACTTTTGTTGCTTTAGTTGAGCCGTTGACTGTAGTAGAAGATGGATCACTCTCATTTTCATCCATCTGTAAGAATTCCATGGAGAAAAATCAATTACTTTAATATACAGAAAATAGCAACAAATAGTATTAGTGAGATTTAAGATGAAAACTGAGTATGAGAAGCATCAGACATTGTGTGCAAGAGAGAAGACTGCATTGGTTTGGTCATGTGATGTGCATGGATGAGGACATCTGCATAAAGAAGTACTGAGCTCTATTTGTGGAGGGAGTTGACCCAGGAAGACATGGGATGAAGTGATAAGAAAAGATCTTTAGCTGCCGAGTCTCATGACAAGTGACTGGGAGATGTGGAAATTTGCTGTACTTGATAAGACATGTCAAGCTAAGTAAAATTGCCATCTTTCATACATACAGGCTTGTCCTTTCAGGTGCCAGTGCCACATAAAAATCACCCATGCTGGTGTCACATGAACGCACCCATGCCAGTGGGGTGTAAACTCTGTTAAGTGGTTGGCATTAGGAAGGGCATTCAGCTGTAGAATCCATGCTACAACAGACAATTCGAATCTGGACAGCTCCCTGCTAGCCAACCCCATATCAAACTGTCCAGCCCATACCAGCATGGAAAGTGGACATGATATGATGATGATCATGATGAAAGATAAATCAGAACAATATGACTTTTCTTGAGCCACACATCCCTTCACCATATATGATAAAAAACTATATACAGTACAGTACTATTTCTACTTTGTGGATTTTCACTTATTGCAAGAGATTTGAGAACATAACACCCACAATAGTCAAGGGATTACTGTATATATATATATATATATATATATACACATTCACTATGAGTTTCTAATACACACTTATTCAGAAATTATAAAAAATTTTATTGAACATATGTATATAAAACAAAAAAAAAATGTTTACCTTGCTCATGGAAAGTTCCATATGATCACCAAAATTGCAGTCAGAATAATCAGAACTGTCTACCTCTTTCTGAATATCCATAATGTATGGTCGCAATACTTTCTTTTTGTTGCTTGCTTTTGTGTTGAGAGTTCCATAGTTGGCTTGGAGACTATCAGCTTTATATTTTGTTTTGTTTTAAAAAATAAAAAAAGGACATTAAACACACTTTAAAACCTGTTGCATATTTTTCAGGCTTTTTTTCTTGTTCTGTATTGCAAGCATGGAACTTTTTTGCCCACAACTTTTTTGATACCAAAATGCTTTAGACCAGGGGTTTTCAAACTTTTTGACTTGTAGACCCCTTTATATTTCAGGCTTTACCTTAGGGACCCCCCTTATAAACACTTATGAAATTTATGCATAAATATTTGCTTAAAATAACATATATTTTTACATTTATTTATTTAACAGTATTTAACAAATAGGTTTATTGTCAATTAAAAGATTTCGATTAAAAAACATATATAAAATCAAATTGCCCATAAAAAGTATTTGCTGTCCATGGACCCCCTGTCTTGTCCTTATGGACCCCCTGTGGTCTGCGGACCACAGTTTGAAAACCCCTGCTTTAGACTATCCCCAGTTCTATGATACAAACTTCCTATTTCAACCCTTGAGCATTTAGACCAATTATATCCAGCCCAAATATTCTTCCTATTTTGTGCTGAAATCAACCAGATCCAGCTTGTCATACCAACCCTACAATGTCATTCTAAAATTAAACAAACATCATCAAAATCTTGAAGCTATGTGATAATGCTTCATTAATTGAAAACCATGTGATAAATAAACATTACATTTGATAGAGTAATCTGAATACCAAAGGGTTCTAAATTAATTAAGTGATCTAAATTAAAACCCACAAATAAAATTTCAGGTTAATTTATGTTCTGTTGTTGGCACTCCATCGCTTACGACATCGATGGTTCCAGTTGATCCGATCAACGGAACAGCCTGCTCGTGAAATTAACGTGCAAGTGGCTGAGCACTCCACAGACACGTGTACCCTTAACGTAGTTCTCGGGGATATTCAGTGTGACACAGTGTGACAAGGCTGACCCTTTGAATTACAGGCACAACAGAAACAGGAAGTAAGAGTGAGAGAATGTTGTGGTGGAAGAGTGCAGCAGGGTTCGCCACCATCCCCTGATGGAGCCTCATGGAGCTTTAGGTGTTTTCACTCAATAAACACTCACAACGCCCGGTCTGGCAATCGAAACCACGATCCTATGACCATGAGTCTGCTGCCCTAACCACTGGACCATTGTGCCTCCACAATTTATGTTCTAAATACCAGCTTAATAAGGACAAAGTTATTTTACTAAATTCTTCATTACTTTCAAAATTAATAGGAACAAAACAGTGTATATAAACAGAAATATGGTAACGAATGGGTTAAAGGAAGAATTGCAGTGTTCATTATCCATTTCCAGGACTAGAGCTAGGGAAGAAAGGAAGAATTTATCCTCATACCCTGCAACAGAGAATTCTGTGCTAAACACAGCCAAACTGCAGGTGGTGGTATAAAGACAAGTGACAGATATGGTAGACTGTTGCCGATGTGGATACAATGTAATACTGAAATTGTGTAAGGTGTCTTTTCTGCTGTTAGCCACACGGCTTAGAAAATAAATATTTTGTTGTAACTCAGCTGGTTCTTTTACTAACTGAAAGAGAGGTGTGTATCATCCGAGGCCATACAATACATTCACTTAAACTGATTTCAAACTTTAGCACAAGGCCAGCAATTCCAAAGGATTGGGTAAGTCAATTACATTGACCCCAGTGCTCAACTGGTACTTATTTTACCGACCCCAAAATAATGGAAGACAAAGTCAAACACAGCAAAATATGAACTCAGAACATAAAGAGGGACGAAATGCCACAAAGCATTTTTCCTGGTATTCTAACGATTCTGTCACCTTGCTACTTTACATTTACTTATATTGGTTTCAAATTTTGGCACAAGGGAAGGGGATAAGTCGATTACATTGACCCCAGTGCTCAACTGGTACTTATTTTATCAGCCCTGAAATGATGAAAGGAAAGTTGACCTTGATGGAATTTAAACTCCAGCTAAGAATTTTGCTCTGCTTGCTAATGATTCTGGCAGCTTGTCACCCTCATATTTACTTATATTAAAGCTTGAATTCAATAAATATGGACACTAATTTGTCCCTTAGCATTAAAGTTTGTTATTCTATTCTTTTTCCATATTTACAACACTGGCCAATCCACTTTTGTCATTGGTCCTTATCTGAAGCAAATCTTTATTAACCTGAGAAAGGCATGTTTTTCTTCAACATAATAAGGCTCTGTAGGTTGAACATGATTCAAAAGTGTGAAATTGGGGGGGGGGGGGTGAATACATTGACCCCCCCCCCCCCCTCCAATACTCTTATTTTATTGACCCTGAAAGGATGAAAGACAAAGTCAACCTTGGCAGAATTTGAATGCAAAACATAAAGCAGTCAGAAAGAAATACAGCTAACGATTTGGTCTAGAATTATTATCAAGGGAAATCATGAAAAGAATTGACAAAACTGGCAACATGGCCACACTCCAACAACTAAAACAAATAATAGAGAAAAAAAATTAAAGACATCCCAAGAGCCACAGAAATACATTAAGCTAATCCTAATTATGTAACAAAGTGCAGAGCATTGCAATCAACATTGACAAAAGATCTGGTACTTATTTCCCTACAACTCAGTGAACTAATTAATATACAATAAATTGGGAATTTTTAGAGACACAATGAAACATCAAACAGTGGACAAGAACTATGACTCATAAACTGGTAGTACAGTTCCTCTTGCATTCAGATCTGTAGCTTTTAAGTAATAATTATATAGCGACATAATCAACCATACTGCACATCAGATTACAGCAGTGTTAGGTAAAGTGAATTCGCAATGCAGATTTAATTTTCTGTTGAGCCATTTCCCTTCAGCTACCATTACACCTGTAATTTTTAGATGTGATCAATAGTGTGAAAAGGTATGAGCTGTGTCAAGCTGACTTACCTTTGACACGCTATATGAAGATAATGACTTTGGTGATGACTCATAGAATAGTTAGGAATTCAAAGACACTTTCATCTAAACTAGTCATAATTAAATTATAAATAATTACATATATTGTAATTTTATTAGGCTATTTTCATATTTATATGACTAAACAGAGATATATAAGAAACCTTTAAAAGTGAGTGTGTGTATTTGTATGTGTGAGTGTGTATCATGTGTGTGTGTGTGTGTGTGTGTGTGTGTGTGTGTGTGTGTGTATATATATATATATATATATATATATATATATATAATCATAAATATACAGGGATTAGCAGTAGCCTGCTACTGCTAATCCCTGTATATTTATGATTATAAATGGTTTTACCGATAAAGGTTTTTTCATACTGAGCTACCCGGCAAAATTGTTAATTATTAATTTTATTACTAATTGATGATTCCCTGCCCTATATATCTATATCTATATATATATATATATATATATATATATATATATATATGAGGTTATCAGAGTTTTCATATGTGGAAGGTGCACAGGATCCATAAAAACCTTAGAGACTTATGAAATTGATTCTCTCAAATGTGCTGGTGGCTCATTAGAGGTATTAAATAATTTCTGCTTCTTGGGGAACCAAATTAGTAGTGGGAGAGGATGCACAGAGACTGTGATAAGAATAGGGTGGGGGAAATTCAGAGAGCTGTTACCTCTGTTGAGCACAAAAGGTTTCTCTCTCTGAGTGAAAGGAAAATTGTATGATGCATGTATACGGGCAATAATTCTACATGGTAGTGAGATGTGGGCTCTGAATGCAGAGGACTTGTGAAGGTTAGAAAGGAATGGGGCAACTATGCTTCGCTGGATGTGTAATGTAAGTGTACATGTTTGACAGTGCTAGTGTTCTGAGAGAGAAGTTAGTCATAAGAGGAATTAGTCGCTGTGTGCAAGAGAGAAGACTGCACTGGTTTGGTCATGTGATGCAGATGGATGCCAACAGCTCCATAAAGAAGTGCCAATCTCTCAGAGTGGATGGAACACATGGAAATGGGAGACCCAGGAAGACATGGCATGAAGTATTGAAGAACGACCTCAGGATGCTGAACCTTTCAGGTGAAATGACAAAAGACTGAGATGCCTGGTGCATTGCCATACTCAGGGAGACCTGTACTCCGCAACAGGAGTGTTAAGACTGATCCTTCTGGCGATGTAAAGCACTCATGGTGGTGCCATATAAAAGCACCGGTGCGGTAGCACATAAAAGCACCCATGCAGCGACGCGTAAAAGCGTCTGTGTGGGACCACATGAAAGCACCTGTGCAGTGCCATATAAAAGTGCCCCCTGTGGTACCATGTAAAAGCACCCAGCACACTCTGTAAAATGGTTGGCATTAGAAGGGCATCCAGCTGTAGAAACCGTGTCAAATCAGACTGGAGTTTTAATTGCACCTCATTAATAATTTGAAGCAGTGAAAATGTATATAAATCTGGTAAATGGCCGTAGTTTCTGTGTTGTTTTGCAGAACCTCATATCTTTTACACACTATACACATATAACTGTTGCCATCATTCTGTGAAAATTTTGTTTAATTCCAATAAGTAGGTTTTAAATAAAATTTTAAAATGTTACATCATTAATAATTTGAAATGCAGTATATATATATATATATATATATATATATATATATATATATACTGAGAATTAACATTGCTTATATATATATATATATATATATATCATTCTCATCATCATTTAGCACCTGCTTTCCATGTTGGCATGGGTTGGGCAGTCTGATAGGAGCTGGCAAGCCAGAGGACTGCTTTGGAATTGTTTCTATGGCTGGATGTCCTTCCTAACTCCCACCACTTTACAGAGTGGTTTTCATGAGGCACCAGCACCAACGACATCACAAAGTATCTTGCAAAACAAGATCCTCTTCAAATGAGGGGTAGTAATACTAAGGGAGGTGGTTTTGTACCAAGTGAGGAGACATTAGATCAGTGCATTTCAACTGGGGTCCACATGGCCCTTGGGAGCCCATATAAAATTTTGTTGTTAAAATTTATGTGGAATAAATTGGTTATACTTCTGCAATATGCAAAATATTTTTTCCAAGTTTAAAGATATCAAATGATTTTGAGGATCCATCCGAATGAAACAGGAATCAAGGGAGTACATAGGAAACAATGGTTGAGAAACACTGAGTTTAGAGTATGATAGATGGACAGGAACAGGTGTCTTACAGTAGAGGAGATGCATGGCTACCATCATCATCATCATCATCATCGTTTAACGTCCGCTTTCCATGCTAGCATGGGTTGGACGATTTGACTGAGGACTGGTGAAACCGGATGGCAACACCAGGCTCCAGTCTGATTTGGCAGAGTTTCTACAGCTGGATGCCCTTCCTAACGCCAACCACTCAGAGAGTGTAGTGGGTGCTTTTACGTGTCACCCGCACGAAAACGGCCACGCTCGAAATGGTGTCTTTTATGTGCCACCCGCACAAGCCAGTCCAGGGGCACTGGCAACGATCTCGCTCGAAAATCCTACAGGAGCCAGTCAGGCGGTACTGGCAACGGCCACGCTCAAAATGGTGCATCTCATGTGCCACCCGCACAAGAACCAGTCCAGGGGCACTGGCAACGATCTTACTTGGCTTGCCGGGTCTTCTCACGCACAGCCCATTTCCAAAGGTCTCGGTCCGTAGTCATCGCCTCGGTGAGGCCCAATGTACGAAGGTCTTGCCTCACCACCTCAGCCCAGGTCTTCCTGGGCCTACCTCTTCCACGGGTTCCCTCAACTGTTAGGGTGTGGCACTTTTTCACGCAGCTATCCTCATCCATTCTCACCACATGTCCATACCAGCGCAATCGTCTCTCTTGCACGCCACAACTGATGCTTCTAATGTTCAGCTTTTCTCTCAAGATACTTACACTCTGACGGGTATTCACATTGACATTACACATCCAACGGAGCATACTGGCTTCATTCCTTGCGAGCTTACGTATGTCCTCAGCAGTTACAGCCCATGTTTCACTGCCATGTAGCATGGTTGTTCGTACGCATGCGTTGGAAAAAGAGTGTGGAGAAAGAGGGAGAGGAGATGTGTTAGGGCATATCCTTAAGTTTCAGGGACAGGTATACAAGTGAAGTGATATTGAGGGTGGGATTGGGTCGGCAAGTTCATGAAAGTGCAAAAGAAGAGTGAGAGATAGAGAGGAGAGGAATGCAGAGTGTAATGAACACAGGTGGAGAGACAGAGAGAGTAATGGTGTTTAAAATGAGTTGTGGAAGAGAGATTTGTTAGGTTCAGATTTTGTGCAGGGTTGTAGACATAAGTAATTATGTTTATAACCTAGAAGTAACCATCTAGGAGTGATCAGTTTCACTGATTTCAAGAAAAATGGGACCCAAACTCTCAGAGTTGAATTTAGCCAAAAAGCTATTGAAACACTTGTCAATTATACAGTGTTCCTACCTATGGTGCCGAGTTGCTTGTATCCTGTTATACCTATTTACATCTCTACACAACAGACTGGTCCAGACACAATGCAATATCAGAGACAACATGCAAATTGCTGGCCTCTTGGTTAGTTGTATGGAAAAAGCCATGTAGTGTTGTTATTAGTTTAAAAAGAAATAATGAGGGCAAAATATATAAATTGATACAAACTCATTCTTGCATAATAAAACGCAGCAATAAATACAGCCATTTGGTTCCATTGCAAGCAGCAAAGGGAAACGAAATTTGGACCTCATTTTTACAAATGTTGTGTCATAACTAAACATATTAAATATGAAAGAAAAATACAAGAAAGTTATATAAACTTACCATTTTTCAAAAACTTCTTGTTAAAAGGACAAAATCTGAATAATGGACAGATCGGAGTTATAGAACAGACAACAATGGTGATGACAATTACGAAGAATAAAATCATTCCAGCGATTATATCAAGTTTTGTCCAGATATCAAGTTCAATTATGTAACTTGGGGAAATTGTTTGTGTTGACATTTTCAAGTTACTTAATTCTGTTGTATTAGTGTCAACCTGTAAAAATATCAAAAAAAAATTTTAATTTAAGTAAATTATCATATAGTAGTAGTGGTGGTGGTGGTGGTAGGGGCGTCGTCGATGGTGGTGGCTGAAACTGCCTCTGGCTCTGTAGTACAAATGTCTTGTTTTTTCATAAGTTTTGAATTAAAATCTTCCATCAAGCCTTAGTCACAATTTATGTTCCCAACATCAGCTTAATGATAACTAAGTTACTCTACTAAATTCTTCGTTATATTTAAAATTAATTGAAAGAAGCACAAATAAATATGGTAACAAAAGGATTAATTCATTTGATCTCAGTTGTGATAGACAGTGTATTGAAATGTCATTAACAACCTTGTCTTTGGCACCTTTACTTGGACAGTCCAGGGCTATATAGAGATGTTGTCCCTTAACATCTTAGCATTTAAACTAGTCATATCTGGCCCAAATATTCTACCTGTTTTAGTTTCAAACTGCTCAGATATGGCCTCTTACACCTATCATACAATGTCATTCTAAAAATAAGCAATCACATTATTGAAATCTTGAAGCCATGAGATAATGCATGATTATTTCAAAACTATGTGAATAAATAAGCATTATGCTTGACAGAGTAATCTGAATGCTAATGGATTAACTGGTCAGTGGCCATATGTGGCCATGATAAATAACTGCAAGAATTTATACCACTCAACCCTGGCTACAGAATTTGATAATGGCAGTTCTCTCAACAACAGCTACTGTCGTTATTGACAACTCTCATGAACTGCTTCACTTAGTGCAAATATCTCTTTTCTTTTGTTCATTATAATGACAATATATTTTTGTTAACGGATAACACTGTGCAACATGATTTTTGTCCTTGGGTAGCAGCTGTTATTTTCGTATTTGTTTACTCATAGAAAGTATGAAAAACGGCTAATATTTCCTTCAAATTTTGCTTTTGTTACGTTTATTCTAACCCCAAAGAATCCCTTTCAGCACATGACTATGACGCTTCCACCCCACCACTGCTCCTGTTTATGATCAGAGATGCACATATTCTCAGCCACTAAGGGACATACTCAAGTGGTTATAGTCAAGAAAATAACAGGCAATTTGAGGCATTGAACAGAATATTTGCTAAAACAATATTTCTGCTTCAGTAACTCAGTGCTGAATCTGTCTGAAATATAATGGAAAATAGATCGGTTTCAAAACATTGATGTGCAAGTCACAAAAGCAAAGTTGGAAGGGAATAGTAGTCTTTTCATTTGATTTCTATATAGAAGCAAATAGGAAATAACACTTACTGACCAATGACAAAATATTGTTACACAGTTGTAATAACTATTTTGTATCTGGAACTTCATACAGACTTTTATTCTCCCACCTTTCAACCAAACCAAAATATTCTACTGTTACATACTTCATTTTGACTAAGTCATGGACAGCCAGAAACAATATGGTTGACTGTTACTTCACAGATTCCACATACTTTGTAGATATTTTTCATAGTTTCATACCTACACAGGTGTGGTTGTGTGGCTAAGAAGCTTGCTTCCCAACCAGGTGGCTCTGAGTTCAGTTCCACTGTGTGACACTTTGGACAAGTGTCTTCTACTATAGCCCTAGGCTGACCAAAGCCTTGTGAGAGGATTTAATAGATGGAAACTGAAAGAAGACCATTGTGTAATGTATATGTATGTATATGTGCACATGTATATATGTATGTGTGGAGGCATAATGGCCCAGTGGTTAGGGCAGTCGACTTGCGGTCGGGGGATCGCAGTTTCAATTCCCAGACCGAAAACACCTAAAACTCCATGAGGCTCCGGCAGGGGGTAGTGGCGACCCCTGTCGTACTCTTTCGCCCCCAACTTTCTCTCACTCTTTCTTCCTGTTTCTTGAGTAAAGCTGCGATGGACTGCCGTCCCGTCCAGCTGGGGGGAACAGATACGCCATAGAAACCGGAAAACCAGGCCCATGAGCTTGGCTAGGCTTTAAAAAGGGCACATAAATGAATAAAAATATATGTATGTATATAAGTGTGTGTGAGTGTGTTTACGTATACCCCTGTCTTGATGTCTTATGATGGTTGTAAGCTAGCATTGATATGATGTTCATTTCCAGTCTTCCATGAGCATTATGTGAGGCCATATTGAAATAAAAACCTTGTTTGGAAACAGGCGATGTGTCTGGCAACAAGGCATTTGTTGACAGGAAGAGTATCTGGTTGTAGAAAACCTTCCACAACAAATCCCATCTGATCCAAATGAACATGCTAAAACAACAATAATGATGGTGGTGCTGGTGGTGGCAGAGGCGGTGACAGCAGTGACATGGTGGGGGTGCTGGTGGTGGTGATGCTGATGATGAGAACAATGAAGACGCTGCTGCTGCTACTGCTGCTGCTGATAAAGATGATGATGGTCTTGCCGGTGGTAGTGGTGGTAGTGATGATGACGATAATGATAATGCTTATGATGATGGTAATGAGGAGGAGGAGGAGGAGGAGGAGGAGGGGATGATGATGATGATGATGATGAGGAGGAGGAGGAGGAGGAGGATCTTTTTTTTTACACCCTGCTGCTTCCTTAATTTCTGTTGAAAAGATTTCGGTCTTTTGCCTTGATTAATTCTTCAGTTTTAGCTTAGCTTTGACTCCTGCACTTCTCAGCCAGTGTAGAATCTTCCTTTCTTTCTTCCTTTCTTTCTTTCTTTCTTTCTTTCGTATCTGTTCACTATAAACCACTTCTCCTTGTCATATGGTCTTCTCAAATATTCATGTTTTGCAGAGGCTTTTCTTGTCAATGTCTTAGCAAAAGCATAACAGTTTGAAGTTCCATTTTTAATTTAGCATTTTTTTTTTAATTTTAAAATATTTCTTTAATTATTCTCATCATCTTCTACACAGCTTTCCATTACATTAAATTCTGTTTATAGTTGCAAGCTTTTCGAAAGATGGAAGGCAAATCTTTATTTTTGCTTGTTAATGTTTTCTAATTTTTTTGTATTAGTTTCTTTCTGTCATTTTTACCTGAAGATAATACATGTTTATAGTTTGACAATGTTATTTTAACCACAAAAGAGATTATAGTAGTAATAGTAGTAGTAGTAGTAGTAGTAGTAGTAGTAGTAGTAGTAGTAGTAGTAGTAGTAGTAGTAGCAGCAGCAGCAGTAGCAGCAGCAGCAACAGCAGTAGTTTGTGGGGGTGGGGTGGCGGCAGTAGAGGAGGAGGAGGAGGTTTGTGGTGGTGGGGGTGGCGGCAGTAGAGGAGGAGGAGGAGGTTTGTGGTGGTGGTGGTGGTGGCGGCGGCGGCGGTGGTGGTGGTGGTAGTGGTGATGGTGGTGGTGGTGGTGGTGGTAGTGGTGGTGTTGGTGGTGTTGGTGCTGTTATAGAAATATTATTATTATTATTATTATTATTATTATTATTATTATTACTATTAATAATATTAGTAGTAGTAGTAGTAGTAGTATATTAAAAGAAATCATCATCATCATCATCACATCATTATCATCATCATCATTGTCATCATTGTCATTATCACTGCCATTATGATGCCTTCCAGCATTTTTGTGTGAATTTATGCTACACCACCAGATGCACCTCTGTTTTCTTGATTTATGAGCAACTTTCTTGTCATTTAGCAATGTAGTGGAGTTGTGTTTGTCTGTTACATCTGTTTTTATGTTGTTGTTTTTTGTGGTTGTTTACTATATGGGTTTCCTTTGGTCTGGTGGAAGACACTGTGCCCATCACCAGTGGGACTGATGAAATCATCAAAGTTAATCATCATCAAAGTTAATCATCATCATCATCATCATCATCATCATCATCATTGTTGTCATCATTGTTTAACATCTGTATTCCAGGCTGGCATAGGTTGGATGATTCAACAAGATCTGACTTGCCTAAGGACTATGTTGGTCTCCATTATCTGCTTTGGCAAGATTTCCAAGGCTGGATCCCCTTTTTAATGCCAACTACTTTACAGAGTGTACAGGGGGTATTTTTCATGATGCTCACCAACATTAGTGAGGTCACTAAGTAACATGTAAGGCAAGCTCTCCAGACAGCAAGTGGGTACAGTATTGAGGGTGGTGGAATTATGCCATGCTAGAGAGGTGTCTCTTAACCCTTTAGTGTTCACATTATTCTGCCAAAATTGATGCTTTTTTATCCACATTGCTTTGAACTAATCATGCATTATCTTGTAGCTATGAGATTTTGATAAGGTAGCTACTAATTTTTAAAACGATATTGTAGGGTTGGTGTGAGAGACCAGATCTGGTCAGTTCTAACATAAAACAGGCAGGATACTTTTGGCCGGATATGGCCGGTTTAAATGCTAAAGGGTTAAATAGTTGCAAGTTGATGGCTGAAAGGGGAAAACATGAGCAAAGAGAAAATTCCAGAGGATCAACAACCTGGGGGGACAATCATCATTCATTATTATTTAACATCTATCTTTCATGCTGGCATGGGTTGGATGGCTTAACAGGAGCTAGAAAACCAAAGGACTGCACCGAGCTCCATTGTCTGTTTTGGCATGGTTTTCATGACTGGACACCCTTCCTAATGTCAACCACTTTACAGTGCTGATTGGCTGCTTTTCATGTGGCATCAGCACTGGTGAGGTCTGTTTTGAAATGTTTTTTAAGGTTAGGTGCCCTTCCTAATGCCCCAACCATTTTACAGAGTGGGTTGGGTGCTTTTTACATGATACCAGCATGGACTGGATATATTGGTTAGAGCAGGGCTTTGGGAATAGACTCAAGGTAGATAAAGAATGGAAGAGAGATAAGTAAGTCAGAATTGTTTGAGTAGAAGTGGCATCAATGAACAAGTCAACAATATGGAGCAGAAGCCACAGTAGTAGTGGTAAAACAAACAGGAGGAGAAGACAGTATGTCTGTGCAGTGGTGTAGCTAGAGTGTGTGCTAACCAGGGAAGCTCTTGATTTTGCCATCCCAAGTCCTCCTGATCCCCAAACCTATAAGGTTTATACAGCAAACCAAAAAGAGTCATGCCTCATAAAAGCTTTACCCACTGTTCCCGAATCCAAGCTACACTACTGCATCTGTGGTCCAAGGGCTGGAAAGTGTTGGTGAGTGACTTCATACCAATTAGTTGAGAACCCATTTAGGGAATTTTGGTTAGCTTTTGTCTATGAGTGTGTGTGTTAATGTTTCATCCATTTGTTGTGTAGGGCATGTACAAAATGTGTGTTGCATTACTGGCAGAATCTTTAGGGTGTTGGACAAAATACAGTGTGGTATTTGTTTCATTTTTTCACATTTGACATTCAAATCCTGCTAAAGTCAATTATGTCTTTCATCCTTCTGGAATCAATATAAGAATGTGCCAGTCAATGTACCCTATCTACAGTCAATGCACCCTATTTGATGGCATAAATAACACCTAGGAATATTAGCTGCATCCCAATTTCCACGGTACATATTCAGTGTAAGGGACAAAACTTTTTGTAGGAAGCTCAACTTTGCATATGAGATGTGGGGATATAATTTGAGACACTGCCTTTGCATTAAAAAAAAGCATCTTATACACCATCAAATACAGTAATTAACTAATTGACTAATTTCCTACCCACGAAAAATTTTTGGCCTTGTGCCTAAATTAGAAGCAATTAATTTGGGGAGGATGGTGGTGTCTGTGTTTTGTATGAATTGTGTGAAGTATGTTTTACTCACAGGTGGGGAGCGATGATTATGTGAAGAACGTGCAGCATGGATTACGTGGGTTGTGTTCTGTAATTAGGTGGCAATTATGTAGAATGTGAATTGCTCATGGTGTTTGAGACATGTTATAGTATCAGGTGCCTATTATGTAAGAGTATCTGTGGTGTTATTTTAATGGGTAGTGATAATGTAGATTATGTGTTGTGCAAGTTGTGTTATATTATCTAGTGATATTATTGATACTGTTATTATGTATCAGTAAAGCGGTGAACTGGTAAAATTGGTAGAGTGTCAGAAAATACTTACCAACATTGCTTCTGGTTCTTTAAGTTCTGAGTTTAAATTTTGCTGCAGTTCGTTTAGTTTATCTTTTTATTCCAGTTAAGAACTGAGGATGATGCAATCAACCAAATTCTGCCACACACATTCGCACACACACACAAAATTGCTGGCCTTGTGCCAAAATTTGAAACCATTATATATCAGGAAGTGCACTGAAAGAATGCTCACAGTGTCAGATGAAATGCTTTGTGGTATTTTTTTTTAGACTCTTTGCATTCCAGATACCATTTTTCTTAAGCACCACTTGGACAATATTATGTGAATGAAGACACTATTATTGTTGATATTGTTGTTTAACCACGTGTCAGTCTTGACTGAGCACACTTACGATTAAATGCATTCCAGACATGATTATCCCATCATTTTATATATCAGGGAATACATTTTCTCAAATATCATTTGTTATTTAAAGCGTGTTCTGAAAGAGATTTGGCTGCTATTTCTATTAAAGTGAGCAGCCAGACCCTTTCATAGCATAGTTGTATTTAATGTAAACAAGGAATACTCACAGAAAGACTGGTTGCTAACCTCAGTTTAACCCTCATCAAACAGATCTATAATCAAAGGCATTCCAGTTGTGACTATCCCATCTCTCTCCTCCAGGTACAGGGTACCCACAACCACATTGTCCTTTATGTTCATATTTTCTGAGACAGCAGGCTGTAATTTGAAGGATATTTGGTTGCTATTTCTAGCAGGGCAGATGTCTGTGAAGAGGTTCCCTCTAGGGAGAAATCGTAGTTGCAGCAGATTTGAGATGAGTTCACTGCCTAGTATCAAAAAAGTTTGGTACAAACAAGACAGTATGCCTTGCCTAAATAAAACTTTGTAATCCCAAGGTTCTGAGTTCAGTCCCACAGCATGACACCGAGGATTGACTAATATTTTAAAAGTGGAATATGGTTGACAGAAACTATGACAAAACCTACTCTCTCTCTCTCTCTCTCTCTCTCTCTCTCTCTCTCTCTCTCTCCTCTGTACATATATGTGTCTATGTACTTGGTTATATGTGTATGTGTGTAACTGCGTGTGATTTTGGTGTTTGTAAGTATGCATGGGCATGTCTGTATGTATGAATAAGTGTGTGGTGTGTCTGTGTGAGTGTCTATGTGTGTGGGCGGCTGGGGTGTTTGGGTAGGTGGGTGATTGTGTGGGTGTTTGAGTCTTGTTGATTGTGTCCGTGTTTGTGTTTAAACACTGGTTAAAACAAATCTGGCATTGTATCAATAAAAGTTTTTCTTAGTTGCTCAATAAAAACGAATCAATGAAATAAATATCAAACTACTAAACTCAGACAAGTGCTGGGATTTGTAATGATCAGCTAAAACCCTGCAATATAGTGCTCCAGCATGACCACATTCCAGTCAATAAAACCAATAAAAGAATTCTAGAATAGGCAATATTCCTAACAGTTCTATGTTAGACCCATTCTCAACAAGCCCAACACTTTTCATACCAAGCTGCCTGTGACTGATATGATACAAGCATTTTGCTTTAAAATGATCTAAATCAGCAATTCTTAACCATTTTTTATGTCTGTGGACCCCTTTGATTCCTATTTATTCTACTAGACTCCCATAGTCATTTGAAGTTTTTAAAAATCCCATTATATTTTTATATTAACAATAATAATAATAATAATAATAATGGGCTACAGCAAATATTCTGCTTAATACCACAGATTTGCTTGTCAGTTGTTTGACCTTAACCAGTTGAGCATGTCCCTTGGTGGCTGATGATATGTGCATCTCTGATCATGAGCAGAAGTAGTGGGGGAGCATCATATCATAGTGCTGAGAGAAATTTTGGGGGGTTTGGATAATTCACCTTTGGAAACATGGATGTTTCATTCAACATCCTTAAACAACCCCTATTCAGGGACCTTTTGAGCAGGGTGGGCTATCTGAAGAAAATTCTAACTGGGCCCCACCTGCAAGGTCATGCGCTGTTTATCTTGATACAAGATCACCATGCTGCGCACATATGGTTGTGATGCATGTGCCTGGTGTACCCTTATCAGACGGGTAGTCATGATGGGTATACTGGGCTTCGTATATTTTACCCCAGTGTCACTTTGATAGCATGCACTGCTCTCTCACTCAATAATAATAATAATGATAATAATGCCACTGAATCGCTATTATTAGAAGTAGGAAAGTCAGGCTTGTGTAGGATGAAAGATTGCAAAGATAAAGCACAATACAAGAAATTGAAAACAAATGAAACTGAAAATAGGTGGGGAAAGAAAAGATTGCATGGTCAATTTCATAGGGATGTTGACAGACAGAGAAAAAAGATGGCTGTGGATGACTAAAAGTGATTTAAAACCAGAAACAGAGGCCCTAATCTGTGCTGCCCAAGAGCAAGCACTAAGAACAACTGCCAGCTCACTGTGGAATATAACAAAATGGTTAAGAGATAGTTAAGTTGTTAGCTTAACTATTCAAGGTACCTTTGGTGGCATTTGGGCTCAACACCTATGATGCTATGATAAATTGTCCAATCAATAGCTTTATGTTGGAGATTTTAAAAAAAGGGATATTTTTCTCCTTAAATCATCATCAAATAGAATATTAAATTTTTTTTGTTAATTTCTCCTTTGAGTGAATGTGCATGTGTGTGTGTGTGTGTGTGTGTGTGTGTGTGTGTGTGTGTGTGTGTGTGTGTGTGTGTGTGTGTGTGTGTGTGTGTGTGTGTGTGTGTGAGAGTGTGTGTGTGTGTGTGTGTGTGTGTGTGTGTGTGTGTATGTGTGTGTGTGTGTGTGTATTTTAGATTGAATGTAGGACAACAGATGTGACATCTTTCTTATTTGTCTTCAAGAATATAATAAAGAGATAAAAAAGGAAAAAAAAAAAAAACCTTGACATTTCAAATGTTATAAACTTAAAGAAATATCGATTCCAATGACTAACAAACAACATGACACTTGGCTATCTTTCCGAAGAGATAATCACATCTGACTGTTCCGGCTGATGTTGTTGTTTAACCTCGAGTCAGCATTGATTGAATAAACCTATGATCAAAAGCACATTTCATCCTATCATGATCATCCTTGTTTTCATTTTTTTTTTTTTATTCTTTAGGATCTTAGGACAATGCTTTTTAAATGGATTTTTGTAGATAGCAACTGTAGGAAGTAAAGTTAATTGCCACATCAACATGGCTGTTCAATGCTACTACTTTTTTAACCCCAAGCAGATCTTCTACAGATCTGCTGCCTGCATCTTGTATATATTGCAAATAGGGGAATGAACCACTACCATCCTCCAGCAGACAATGGGGCCATGAGACCGACTCAGTTTCAG
This sequence comes from Octopus bimaculoides, assembly GCF_046866305.1. Taxonomy (NCBI): domain Eukaryota; kingdom Metazoa; phylum Mollusca; class Cephalopoda; order Octopoda; family Octopodidae; genus Octopus; species Octopus bimaculoides. The sequence goes on from NC_142931.1 coordinate 120,202,822, forward strand.
GCTATTTCTGCCCATCCTCAGTTATAAACACCCGGCTGCCAGAGGGATGGCCAGAGTCCACTCCACCTCACAATATAATATAAACAAAGTGATCGTCAGTCACTGATTTGCAATAAGTAAAGTAGCCAGTTGGAAAATCTCAATAACAGATGAGAGTAGTAACTATACTGACAACTAAGGTTAATTGTCACATCAACATGGTTGTTTGATGTCATTACCATTTTAACCCCAGGTGGATCTTCTACCAGCTGGTTATAGGTGCAGCCTGCACCTTGTATATATTGCAAGCAGGGGAGCGAGCCCCTACTATCCTCCAGTAGGCAATGGGATCATGAGACCGACTCAGTTTTGGGTTATTTCTGCCCATCCTCAGTCATGAACACCTGACTACTAGAGGGATGACCAGAGTCCACTCCGACTTGCAATATATATATATTGAGATTTTCCAGCTGGCTACTTTGCTTGTTGCAAATCAGTGATCAATGGTCACTTTGTTTACTATATATACACAACAGGCTTCTTTCAGTTTCTGTTTACCAAATTCACTTGCAAGGTTTGGGTCAGCCCAAGGCTATAGTAGAAGATCCTTGCTCAAGGTGCTGTGTAATGGGACTGAACCTGAAACCATGTGGTTGAGAAGCAAAGTTCTTTGCCACACGGCCATGCCTGCACCTTTAAAAAAACATTCCTTGAAGGAAATTCATAAGTTAAATATATAGAAGATGTGTATATTTTACTCCAGCATGAAATTCAAAACTTGAGACAGAATGCAATCAGTTATATTAACTCTGATACATGACTCCAGTATCTACAAATTAACACTAGGTTGATGAAAGACAAAGTTGGCTTTAACAGGATTTGAACTTAGAACACAAAGGGACATAACTAAATATCAGACATCATTAATTTCAATGTTCTACTGACTCAGCCATAATAATTTATTATATCGGTCGTTCTTTTTCATGTACTTTCCTCTTCTAAAACTGACTGGGTAGATATAAGATCTCTCAGAAGTGTGTTTATTGGGGGAACGTGATTGCAGCTTAGAGACTAAACAGTGAAGCATACGCTTCACTGGAAATCACACATACACAAACAGACACATCAGACATGTTAGGAAAAGAGAGACAGACAGACAGAGAGAAATTTTACTTCTAATCTTAGATTTTGGTTAACTTCCCATTTCTTCATGAGTCCAACATCTTGTAAACTTACTTGTGCCAATTCTTTGGAAACAAATTTTTACTTATTTCCAATGAATGAAAATATCTGTCTCTTATGTAACAGTGTATTTTAAGGTGAAGAGAGGGAGGAAGGAAGGAAGGAAGGAAGGAAGGAAGGAAGGAAGGAAGGAAGGAAGGAAGGAAAAGAAAGAAAGAAAGAAAGAAAGAAAGAAAGAAAGAAAGAAAGAGATTGAAGTGTAAGTAGGGAAATGGACAAGATGAAATAGGTAATTAAGAATGAAAAAGGAGAAGAAAAACCAAAAAGGAAGGAAAGAAGCAAAAGAAGATAAAAAGGAGAAGGAAAGAAGGAAAGAAGGAAAAATGAGAAAGAATAAAAGAGAAGATGTTATATTAACTTCTCACAATAGCACCAGACCACAAATTTATAAGAAGGAAGTGGAGATAGTTGAATTGATCCCAGTATATATCTGGTACTTGGCATATTTCCTGGTCCATAAGACACATTTATTTCTTGAATAAATCCCTACAAATCATCGTCTGACTTATTAAAAGGGTCAGTTTGCTGAGTGGAGTTTGGCAGCTGAATCTTCACTAGAACACAAGCCTTATAATATTGGTTTCAAATTTTGGCAAAAAGTCAGCAATTTCGGAGGAGTAAGTCAATTATTGACCCCAGTGCTTGATTGGTACTTATTTTGTAACCCCGAAAGGATGAAAGGGCAGAATCTGACCTCAGCAGAATTTGAACTCAGAATGTAAAGACAGATGAAATGTCGCTAAGCATTTTGCCCAATGTGCTAAGAATTCTGCCAGCTTGCTGCCTTCCAGTCTTGTAATTTTGGTTTCAATTTTTGGCACAAGGTAAGTTGTCCGTCTTTATGTTCTCAGTTCAAATTCTGCCCTTTCATCCTTTCAGGGTTGATAGAATAACTTACCAAAATTTGAAACTCAAGTAGTACTTATTTTATTGACCCCAAAAAAAACGAAAGACAAAGTAACCTCAGTAGTATTTGAACTTAGATTAGAAAGTAAAGACAGATAAAGTACAGCTAAGGCATTTTGCTTGGCAGGCTAGGCTAACAATTCTGCCAGCTCACCATCTTCCAGCCCTGAAATAAGGCTACAATTCATGTGTGATAAATATATCATAGTATTATGCTTACCAAATTTATTAAGCTTTATAATGTAATATAGGAAAAGGAGTGATAAGAAGGCTGATTCCCAACTGCATGGTCTCAGTCCCACTGCATGGCACATTGGGCAAGTGACTTCTACTATAGCCTTCAGTCAACTAAAGCTTTGTGAGTGTATTTGGCAGAAGGAAACCGAAAGAAGCCCATTGTGTTTGTGTGTATTTGAATGTGTGTTAAGTTTGTGTCCCCTTGTCTTGACATCATGTGTTAGTTGTAAAATGATTGTCACAGTCATACAGGCAGAGTTACTCATTTCCAATATTTTGTGAGAACATATCTGGAATTGGGGAAGTATTACCTTACTTGGAAACAGGTGAGGGTTAGCAACAGGAAGGGCATCTAGCCATAAAACATCTGCCACAATAAACTCCATCTGACAAATGCATGCATGGAAAAAAATGTATGTTAAAATGATAACAATGATGATGATAATAATGATGATTACAATGACGATGTTGATCATGATCATGATAACAATGATGATGATGATGAATGTATTGATGGTAAGTGATAAGTAGACTGCAAGGGCTTGCCAATGTTAGTAACAGAATACCATTTGTTTGGTTTGGTTTATGTTATATTAAAAGTGTTGATGCAGCACACGTGCTGTATGCTATTTGTAGGAAGGCAGAGATACCACCAAAGTAGTCACCATCTGTCAGCCCTCAGTTTAGTTATTCAGCTGACAATAGCCTTCCACTGACACTACACAATAGCAACTCAGCAGAGAAGATAAGCATACACAATCAGTAATGAGCTACAAGTAGTTTTAGGTGTTTATGTAGTCATGCCATTACAAGATCCAATCCTTGTTTCAATGTGATGGCCTGTTAGCTTCAATGACCCTGAGAGCTGTGCCAGTGGAATGTAAGCTCCTGACAGGTCCTTCTATGTTGGACAGAGGACAGATTAATTAGTTGGAGGACTAAAGTGGCAAGCTGGCAGAATCATTAGTATGCCGGGCAAAATGCTTAGCAGCATTTCATCAGCCTTTACATTTTGAGTTCAAATTCCACCGAGGTTTACTTTACTTTCCATCTTTTTGGGGTCAAGAAAATAAGTACCAGTTGAGTACTGGGATCAATGTAATTGACTTATCCCATCACCTGAAATTGCTGGCTTTATGGTAAAATTTGAAACCAATATGTCAGAGGACAGAGAACAAATTTAAATGGACCACCTCTTCCCAGAGGTAAAAATGGGTTTGCATTAGGCCAACACCACTACTTAGAAAAAAGAAACTTACAGAAGCATTAATGATAATTCAAGACCAAGAAAACCTGAGAGAGGAAGTCCTGCCATTAGGGAAGATAGGCCACAAAGTTGAGAACAATGAAGAAAATGTATCAATGGCCTATGCTCCATAATGGCCTATGCATGATGCAGGATCCTGCCTAGTCAACTCCTGTCAAACCGTCCAACCATGCCAGCATGGAAGGAGGACATTAAACAATGATGATGTGATAACATCTAAGTATAGCTATAATGACAAATTGCTCTCACATTCTTTTATAGTTGATTTCGTGTGTATGTATACACACACATACAGGCATATATATATATATATATATATATATATATATATATATATATATATATATATATATATATATATCTGTATGTATGCATGCATGCATATATGCATGTGAGTCTATGTGTATGTATATATGTATAGTTTTGTGTGTGTGTATTTATGTATTTTGTAAAGCTATGTGTTTGAGAAAGTACAAAAAACATAATGTCCTATTGAATGCTACACTCAAAGGATGTTACATTTAAGAGATCTAATATCCATTGAATATACATTTAATATGTATTTAGGGTATTTGTATTAATTAACAACATTATTTGAATTAAAAGGTAAAAGCCGATGACAGTGGCAATGCTAGGAAAGGTAGCGGTATCATTTTGCACATCATCACCACTAACAACAACAACACTATTCGTTGGTGTGGTAGCAGTTGTGTCACACAGAGAGATGGATGTGTTAAAGAAGATATGTCAGCCTATGATCAGATATTGTTTTAACATAGAGCAGATTGCTAACCTTTACAGCATACACCTCAGCAATGTCTGTTCGCGGTAGACAGACAGATTTAATTTCAGAGCAGCCGATAAAATAAACAAATGGTATTTCAAGAAGACGTATCATATATCTATAAAGACTTCGAGTTCAGACAAATTCTTTTCAAATAAATAATTGACTAAACACGAACGAGTTGTATCCATTGTTTTCCTGAAGCGAAAGTTCTTTTCATTTCATTTTGTCTTCCCTTTCGCTCTTTCATTGTTGAAGTGGTGGTGGTGGTGGTGGTGGTGGTGGTGGTGGTGGTGGCGGTGGTGGATGGTATTCGGAAATTTACAAAATTTACAAGAAAAGTTTTAAGCATTTCAAGTACTTAGGAGAGAAAAAAAAAAGATAAACAAAACATATTACAACGTTTTGAAATATTTCTTTCAAGTACAAAATACTTTTCACTTCAGGCTTTTATTTAAACACTTTGTTTGAATCAGCTTAATGCTTTTATTCTCTCCTTCGTTAAAATGTCAATATTGTTGTTGTTGTTATTGATGTTGTCTTCCTTTATCAAGTAGACCTATTTCTCAAATGTATTCCAGCCCATGTTAGCCCTAATCGAACACACCTAAGGTTGAAGACATTACACCCGTGATTATCCCATCCTTTTGTATATCAAGAATTACAATGATCAATATGTTCTTTCTCTCCATAATTACAAGTATAGTCTCAATACAGCATATATTATAAACAAATAAACATACAGTTATTTCTATATTACTTTAGTTTTACCATGATATTAAGCCCCGTGAGGGTCTTTTCAACAGCTTGTAAAAGGAATTGAGGCAACAATTAGTTTCCTTATTATTACTCAACAATAAAAGTAGCAAGCTAACAGAACTGTTAAAGTGTTGGAAAAATGGTTTGTGATATTTGTCCTTGCTTTTTACATCTTGAGTTCAAATCCTGCTAAATCAACTTTACCTTTCAATCCTGTAGGGAACCAGTAAAGTAACAGGGTCTTAATGTCTTTAAAAATTGCTATCCTTGTGTCTAAATTGGGAAAAAATTTTACACAACAATTCATCAGAACCTGCTTAGTATATATACCAATACATTTTATATAAAATCAAATATTAGAAATATTTAAATATTAGAGATACCTGGCACCTAGCCCTACTCAAGAAGACCTGTACCCAGCAGCAGAAATGTTAAGGTCAATCCTGCTGATGGTGTAAAGCACTCATAGTAGAGCCACATAAAAGCACCTGTGCAGGGTCACGTAAAAACACCCAACACACTCTGTAAAGTGGCTGGCGTTAGGAAGGGCATCCAGCTATAGAAACCATGCCAAATCAAACAAGAACCTAGTGCAGCTCCCCAGCTTGCCAGCATAGACAACGGACGTTAAATGATGATGATGATGATGATGATGATGATGATGATGATGATGATGATGATGATATATTGGATTAAAATAGATTATCTGTTCTTGTTGTTATTATGTAACACTATGTTATACATGATATTATAGGGATTTAAGACAATTTAGGCCCAATACTTAAGATGTGTGTATTACACATGGAGTTTTATATGGGGTGTGTATTTATGTTTGTGTCCAAATCTGTGTTCATGTTTACACTGGTCTAAAACCAGTGTTGCTGTTTATTATATGTTGTTATCCTTTATGTCTTGTAACTTAACAGTTCAGCAAAAAGACATTTATAAAATAAGTACCAAACAGAAAAATATACTGGGAACGATGTAATTGACTAAAACCCTTGAAAGTGATGCCTTAGAATGGTCGCAGTCCAATGACTGAATCCAGTAAAAGACCAAACAAGTATAAGAATAAACGAATACCAGAATAAACAAATAAAAGAATACTGTGGTTAATCCCTTTGACTGTGGTTAATCCTTTTGACTGTGGTTAATCCAGTTGACTGTACAATGCACACATGTGTGGCTTTGTGCCAACATTAAAAAAACATTACTGTTCAGGGTTTTAGTATATTCTCATTCTCTCTGGATGATGTGACTCATACTAGATTTTCAGCTAATGATAACATAAAAGCGAGAGGTAAGCAGTTATATTTTTAAGAACTGTTAACAGTTACTTACACCTGCTGGAATAAAAAGTACTTCTTAACCCATTCAAAGTACCAACTATCTGAACCATGTATATATGATTGTATGCATTTGCTGTATCTTTGCAACTGAAGGAAACTGAGTTCTGTCTGATCCATTTGATACACAGTCTTAATTTGTAATAAGCTGTAAACACTAAGCATAAATTAATTGAGAAAATGCCTGATCATCAAAAGCATTAACTGAGAAATAATGAAGAAATGATTGCATCTGTTAATGAATAAGTAAAGCAGACTGGATGACAAATAAAGAAAAGAAAACATGAAATAAGTGAAGAAGGAGACTGTAGTCATGCTGGAGCACTGCCTTGAAATGATTTTGTTGAACAAATTGAACCAAGTACTTATTTCTTAAGCCTGGTACATATTTTCTCAGTTTTCCTTTTGCTGAACTGCTAAGTTATAAGGACATAGACAAACCAATAATAGCTGTCAAGCAGTGGTGGGTGTCAAACATGAAGACACATACACATAGCTATGTTGTTGCTGGCACTCCGTTGCTTACGACATCGAGGGTTCCAGTTGATCCGATCAATGGAACAGCCTACTCGTGAAATTAACGTGCAAGTGGCTGAGCACTCCACAGACACGTGTACCCTTAACGTAGTTCTCGGGGATATTCAGCGTGACACAGTGTGACAAGGCTGACCCTTTGAATTACAAGTACAACAGAAACAGGAAGTAAGAGTGAGAGAAAGTTGTGGTGAAAGAGTACAGCAAGGTTCGCCACAATCCCCTACCGGAGCCTCGTGGAGCTTTAAGTGTTTTCGCTCAATAAACACTCACAACGCCCAGTCTGGGAATCGAAACCGGGATTCTATGACCGCGAGTCCGCTGCCCTAACCACTGGGCCATTGCGCCTCCACACACACACACATAGCTATATACATATATTATACAGACATACATACAGGCATACATGCATACTTGTGTGTGTGTTTGTTTGACTTGTGAGGTTTCTTATGAATGCTACAGGTAATATGGAATCCAGTACAACCTATTGCATGGTCAGATTGTCGGTAACTGAACCAGCATCCCACTCCATGCTTGCCTGGTGAGGACTAAAAACAAAACCTGTCAAAAGAACTGGTGAACTTAGTGTAGGTTCAATGACTATCTAGCAATAGCATGGGCCCTCAGAAATTCTAGGTTGGTGTCTGGTGTGCTGGAAAACCACTAGGAGTGAAGCAACCCTTCGTTTTTGCTTCTCTTGGATAAGGTTACTCTGATATAAAACCAGATATGCAGGGAATGGCATTGAACATTTTGGAGATCTTTTGCTTGTCCTTGAGGTTATGGCACTCCTATATTCCTGAGCTGTGACCTGTATTGGAACTGGATATCATGCCTTGGCTTGTCTTAGGATCATATCAAGAAGTTGGATAGGGTCTAGAGATATTGTGCAAGGGTTACTGGACTAAAATATTATGTTTTGCAATCACCAGCAAGGCAATCATCTGATGCCCAGTTGAGTAAGAGGGCTTCACAGCAAGCATGGAAGCTGCAGTTGCAAACCCAGGTGAAGCCAACTGATGGTGGAATAACCTCATGCATGAGCATTGCAGGCATTTTGCATGGGCAACAGTCAGTGATGGTCTTCCTTGGTCATGAGTGGACAGTCATCATCATCATGTATGTATGTATGTGTGTATGGCAGGATTCTTTCCAATTCTCTTCACCAAATCTGCTCACAAGACTTTGATTGGTCTGGGGTTATAGTAAAAGACATTTTCCCTAGGTGCTACACTGCGGGACTGAACTCAGAAGCATGCAGTTGGGAAGAAAACTTCTTGTGAAATAAAAGTTGACCAAGGATAACTAAGGAAGGATATAGTTTGCCAAAGCTGAGAACACAAGACTTCGATAATGAAATTATGTAAAGCTAGATATGCTTAGTGAGATGATCTATCCAACCAACATCTTGCAACATGGAAAACGAATATGATTATTAAAACAATCTTTGGGTCTCAAGACAATTTCTTTTACACAGCTGTCAGTCACTCAACAGAATACTCTCTGCCAGTAATGGAAGTAAGTATACATGTATTTGTCTGTGTATGTATGTATGTATGTATGTATGTATACAAATATTTGTCATCAAAATGATGTGCATAATTTTTACATTGTTGTCAAAACTGTCAACAGCTCAGTAAATCACTGTCACTAAGCTGCAAGCAGTAGACGGTTTAACACTTCTGAAGGATCAGAACAACATCCAGCTGAGGTTTGATGGACATTTTAATAATCTGTTTAATTGAAACTCTGGTGCATACCTCACTATCATTAACAAACTGCTTGAATTTCTTCCCCTCTATGATTCCATCTACCACTTATCGTCCAGGTAGTTCTATCAGTTGTTTGCTTTCCTAAGAACAACAAATCCCCTTGTGCTGACCATATTCCTGTTGAGCTACTGAAAGAGGGAGGATACATATGTAGGCAAATCCTGTACCAATATATCACCAAGGCCTGAACTAAATGAAGGTTATGCGTATCTGCGGAGTACTCAGCCACATGCATGTTAATTTTGCGTCATTGATGGTGTTTCCTCACAGCAATAGAGAGATGCCAGCATCATTATCATTTATAAAGAGGCGATTTTCAGCAATAGTAGGGGCACATCACTCCTTTCTGTTGTGTGTAAGGTCCTGGCTAAGGTGTTGCTTCAGAGATTCAGTCTTACTTGAAATGCAATGTAAATTTAAGAAAATTAAAAGCACAACCAATATGGCTGTCACAGCACAGCAACTTCAGGAAGAGTTCTAGGAGCAACATCAAACCATGCTCATGATCTTTGTCAACTTACCCAAAGTATTCAACACATGGGTCTTATGTAATTTTTTCCTCAGATTTGACTGTCGTAATACATTCATTAACATTATCTTCCAGTTCTATAATGGGTTAACTGTTCAAGTGACTTTGAGAGAACAAGAGTCTGAACCCTTCCTTGTGTACGCAGTGTGAAACAACAGTGTGTTTACTTGCACCAGCACCAGTACATCTCAAGCAAAAATGACATCTTTTCATTGTTGCCTGAGCTTATTAACTACCAGTTTTTTCAGTTATTGGCTCTGGAATTGACCTGGGGTAGAGAGAACATATCATTCAAGAGGTCATGTGTGACTATGACAAACACAAAAAGACTTTGGCAAACACAAGTGATAGATTGATTAACTGTATGATTAATCAAACAATCAATTAGATAGTTACTTAAATAGCTAACCAAGTGACATATAGCAAAGAAGTGAAAATGATTCAGTGCATGTGTTTATTATTGGCAATATGATCCTCCCAAGATACACCAAGATATTTTTTATTATAGACTGTTAATTTTTAACTGACATTGTTTTCATTAATAACTGACATCTTTCATTTATATACAAGAATACTTTAATTACAAACTGGCATGCTTTTAAATGTTAATTAGCATGGTCTTTTCATCACTATTAATATTGATTGTCATATATTTTAATTATTAACTGACTTTGTTTTAATTATTGTATCTTTGTTAATACTCTAACTGTTTTACTCCACAGCTAAAGTGCAGGAACAGATGTACTATTAGAAACACATCTAATACATGTTAACATGGAAAACTGGCAGTTGAATATGACACTGCCTTAACTGCTGCTGCTACTGCTGATGATGATGATGATGACGATGATGATGATGATGATGATGATGATGATGATGATGATGATGATGATGATGATGATGAAGATGATGATGATGAAGATGATGATGATGATGGTGGTGATGGTGATGATGATGATGACGACGACGACGACAATAATGATGATGATGATGATGATGATGATGACGACGACGACGACTATGATGATGATGATGATAACGACCACAACGATGATGATGATGATGATAATGATGACAATGAAGACAGTGATGATGATGGTGGTGGTGGTGGTAATGATAAGGACGAGGAGGAGGAGGAAGAGGAGGGGGAAGCTGTTCAGTATGCTGTGTTTATAAATAACACCCCTGCCAAAAACAAAAACAAAAAAAGCCAAAACATGTGAAATAGATATAAATAACATGAGTTTATTATTAGTAATGCATCTTGAATACATACACATACATATACATATACACCCCCACACACACACACACATACATATATATATGTATGTATATATATGTGTGTATGTGCGTGTGTATGTATGTACATGTGAGTGTGCATATGTATGTATGTGTATATATATATATATATATATATATATATATATATATATATATATATATATATATGCACTATTGCTACTAACTTTATCTTTTCTGTTTTCTTCAGCATTACATTTCAATTGGTATATTGTCTGGGCATCTTCAGGTGGGATATCATTACAGCATATCTTAAATATCATAGCATGCCACGTCATACCATTTACGTTACTTTATGTCATAGATGGTGTTTCCTCATTGCTGAGGATGTTTCCAAAGTTTCTGATACCATGGTAATGAAGTGGGCAGGAGAATGCAAATGCACGTGACTTAATGGTTAAGGTATTTCGATCATGATTGTAAGGCTGTGAGTTCAATACCTGGTGGCACCTTGTGTCCTTGAGCAAGACACTTTATTTCATGCTGTTCCAGTCTACTCAACTGCCAAAAATGAGTAGTACTTATATTTTAAAGCATCAGCCTTGTCACATTATGTGTCATGCGGAATCTCCTTGAGAACTAAATCAAGGTTATGCATGTCTGTGGAGTGCTCAGCCACATGCATGTTAATATCACAAGTAGGCTGCTTTACTGATCAGATCAATGGGAATACTCGTCATCATAACAAATGGTGTACCAGTTATTGTTAGTTGGCCTTCGTGCCAGTGGCACGTAAAAGCACCCACTACACTCTCGGAGTGGTTGGCGTTAGGAAGGGCATCCAGCTGTAGAAATTCTACCAAATCCGATTGGAGCCTGGTATAGCCACCTGGTTCACCAGTCCTCAGTCAAATCGTCCAACCCATGCTAGCATGGAAAGCGGACGTTAAACGATGATGATGATGATGATGTTGATGATGATCTTAAATATCATACCATTTAAGAACCTTTGCGTCATTGATGGTGTTTCTTCATGGCTGAGGATTTTCCTGAAGTTTCTGAAGACATAGTGGTGAGGTGTGAAGAAGTATACATTCACTAATGACTGTAGGTTGATTTGGGGAAAGAGTTGCAAGTTCAAACCCTACAGTACTTAACATTTTTGTTGTCATAAGAGGTACATTCCAGAAGTTTTGAGACTTCTTTAGGAGAGCCAGTTATAACAAAAATAAGTACTGGGGTCAATTCCTTTCACTAAAAATTTTTCAAGGTGGTGCCCCAGCATGGCCACAACCTAATGACTGAAACAAGTAAAAGATAAAATATATGTGTGTGTGTGTGTGTGTGTGTGTACACAGACACCCATATATATGAGAGTATAATAATGTCATTGGGGTATGTAACCCTGGTGTTTATCATCCACAAACAAAGCTATATGCTGGAGATCATTTCTTCTACCAAACAAAAGTGTGAAAATTCGAAAGTATCCATAGAATTTTTGAATGACAAATAAGAAGTATGGAATGATTTATAATTGTTTCCTCTTAGCTCAATACAATCAATCTTGAAATATTATGTAATATTACAAGCAACTATTGATCCTTTCCCAGGTACCATTCAGGTTAAGCTTAATAACTCATGCTGAATAAAATACTACAGAACGGAATAAGATTCTTCAGAATTGTGTATTTTAATTTATATGCAATTCTTCAGAATCTTATTCATCATGGGTTACTAAGGTTGACTTGAATGGCACAAAGAAAGTAATCAATAGTAGCATGTATTATTATGTAATGTTGTAACATTGATTTTATTGACCTAAGATGAAACAATTGTAAATTGAAGTAGTAAAATAATTTGCTTACTCCATTCTTATACACACACAAACACGAACATATATATATTTCTAAAATAATTATTAGTGACAACAGCAGTATTAATACCAAAAGGTGATATTTATACCCTTACATAAAATTAGATGTTGTGTTAGAACACAAAATACTGCATTATTTACCATGAGAGAACCTCTCATATGGGCTTGTGGTGCATAAGAGAACTCTTGTTTACATCACTAGCAGGAGATAATCATCTGCTACTGCTGCTGCTGGAACTACCATATATATCATCATCATCATCATCATCGTTTAACGTCTGCTTTCCATGCTGGCATGGGTTGGACAATTTGAGTGAGGACTGCACCAGGCTCCAATCTGATTTGGCAGAGTTTCTACAGCTGGATGCCCTTCCTAACGCCAACCACTCTGAGAGTGTAGTGGGTGCTTTTACGTGCCACCGGCACGAGGGCCAGTCACACGGTACTGGCAACGGCCATGCTCAAAAAGGTAAAACAGGTTTCTTTCAGCCCAGGATTATAGTAGAAGGCCTTTGCCTCAGGTGCTGTGCAGTGGAACTGAACCCAAGACTAAATAGTTGAGAAGGAAGCTTCTTAACCACACAGCCACTCCTATATATCTATAACTCCATGTGTGTGTGTGTTTGTGTGTGTGTGTGTGTGTGTGTGTATCTGTATTTGTAAAGTACATTCATATCCCTTGAGTGTGAACATGGGGTGAAGGGGGGACGGTACATAGGGATGTACTCAGTAAATGCAGTACCTCTTGTATACCCAAGCATGTATGCGTACGTGTGTATGTGCCTATGTGTGTGTTTATATTTGAGTATTTATGTTTGTGCACTTATCTGTGTACATTTATCTATGTCTGTACCTGTATGTGTATGGGCATGTTTGTGTGTGTGTGAGTGTGAGTGTATTAGCGAAAGAAAGTAATTTGCACTCGACTGTCTTTTAAATCAAACTGCTTAACAAAGAACAGGCTGAGAAGACAGTAGGTCCCTTTCATCTTTGTTAATGTCTTCTTTTCTTCACTAATCGAAAATACTATTTTTTTTAAAAATACTATTTCATGCTGTTATTTTTTTTTTCATTTATACATACATACATTCATACATGTGCATACATTCACACACACACATATATACATGCATACATATGAATATATATATATATATATATATATATATATATATATATATATATATATATATATATATATATATATATATACACACACACACATATATATATGCATCTATGTATGTATATATATATGTATGTATACATACATGCATATATACATATATATATATATATATATATATATATATATACACACATATATATATGCATCTATGTATGTATATATATATGTATGTATATATACATGCATATATATATATGTACAGGAAATAGTGGCACAAGGCAATGATATTTATAATTTATATATATATATATATATATATATATATATACATATATATATATATATATATATGTATATATGTATGTATGCATATATGTATATATATATATCTATGTATATAAATATGTATATATGTATGTATATATGTATATATGTATGTATATATATATATATATGTATATATATTTATATATACACACATATATATACATACATATATACACATATATAAAATATGTATGTATCAATATATGTATTATGTATCTGTGTGTGTGTATATATATATATATATATATATATATATATATATATGTATGTATGTATGTTTGTATATATATATATATATGTATATATGTATATATACATTTGTGTGTGTTCGTATGTTGTTCTTCATTTATTTTCATCACCATTATTATTACCATTATCGTTATTATTATTGTTATTACCATTGTTGTTGCTATTGTTGTTATTGTTATTGTTATTATTATCATTTCTATTTGTTTAGTTTTTTTTGTTTTTGTTTGGGTGTTGGCAGGCAGAGAGCAAGGCAAAGCGGAACAAGACAAGGAAACACGAGGTAAGGGTAGCAACATGGGGCAGCACAGAAGAGCGCAGGGTAGAACAGGTTGGGTGTGATACGCGAAGAAGGATGAGGTGTGATGCGAGAAGATAAGGAAGATTTCATCTCTTACAATGATTCCTTTTTCCAGAAAAGACCAAAAAATGCATATTTGATTTGTATGTGTATGACCACATGTATGTGTGTGACTATGCGTGTGTGGTATGTGTGTGTCTGACTGTGAGTGTGAGTGTGTGTTGCTGCAAGTGTGTGTATGTGTGTGTGTGTGTAAATTCAAATTTTTTTATGACCCAAGGTCAAAATAAGTTTGAGTAAATCCTTAATCAAAGACATTCCACCCATGACCATTATTCAATCATCTTAGAAAAGCATTTATGAGACTATGTTACTTGATTCGCTTTTTATTTAGTTATCTTATTTTGAAAATCTAACAGTGGAAAGTGATTTTTTTTAGGGAGATTCGGCTGCCATTTCTAGCTTGAAGTCAGTTCGTTTTGTAAGGTAAGAATAAGAAAAGATAGATGTGTATAAGTGTGAGCGTGTATGAGTGTGAGCGTGTGTGGGTGTGAGTGTGTGTGTGTGTTTTATGTTTGTGCGTGTGTGTGTGCATTTACAGATGTGTGCTGTATGTGTGCATGCATAAGTGTGTTTGTGTGTGTGTATGTGAGTGTGTTGTGTGTGTGTGCGTGTTTGTGTGTGTGCATGCACGTGTATGTGTGTATGTGTGTGTGCATGCATGTGTGTGTGTGTGTCTCATCTGTTTGTATATGCATATGTTTGTTTGTGTGGATGTGTGTGCATCGGTGTGCAAATGTGTTCATATGTGCGTGAATGCATGCATGTGTGTGTGTGTATATTTGTGCATGTGTCAGTTGTGTGAGTGTATATGTGTGCGAACATGTGCATGTGTGTGTGTTTTCATGTGTGTGTTTGTGTGTATGTATGTGTGTAAGCGTGTGTGTTAGACCAAGACATAAGAATGAGGGGAGAAGAAAATAGTTTTTAGTTTCGTTTGGCTCAGTGAAGCCCAAATATAGACAACACAGAAAAAGTGGTGGTGGCGGTGGTGATGGTGGTGGTGATGGCAATGGTAGTAGGGGTGATGGGGAAAGGTGGGGGTGGTGATGGCTGTAATGCTGGTAGTGGTAGATGTGATAGTCATGGTGGTGATAATGGAGGTGGTGGCAGTAATGATGACGATGACGAGGAGGAGGAAGATGAGGATGCTGGCGCTAGCGGTGCTGTTATTACTAATAATGTTGGTTAATGATGGTGGTGGCGTGGGAGTAATAATGTTGTTGTTGTTGTTGTTGTTGGCAGGGGGTGGGTGTAATCATAGTGAGGGTGGTTAGCATGGGAGAAATAATGTTGGTTGTGGTTGTGATGGTGGTGATGGTGGTGGTGGTGGTGGTGGTGGTGGTGGTGGTGGTGGCGGTGGTGGTGGTGGTGGTGGTGATGGTGGTAGTGGTGGTGGTGGTAGTGATGGTAGTGGTGATGGTGGTGGTGGTGGTGGCGTGGTGGCGGAGGTGATATGTATATCCTGGAGTAACTTAAAATAAAGCTGATAGCTTCTGATGCAACAGTGGTGGTAACAAATGGGACGACAAGCAATGGAAAAGGTAATGAGATGGTAGTCATGGTGATACCGGTGAGGTTTGTTAGATGGTGGTGGCGGCGGCGGCAGTGGTGGCAGTGGTATTGTCGATGGGGTGAGGATGAACAAGGTCACACAGACTGGATCATGAGCCTTGGGTTCAATTTTCTTCACATTCACAACACACACATAAATATATGTATGTATGTATGTATGTATGTATGTATGTATGTATGGATGGATGGATGGATGGATTATGTGTGTGTGTGTGTGTGCGTACACGTGTGCATGTATGTGTATATATCACCACCATTTTTTTTATGTCCACCTTCCATGGGCATGCACCAGATGGTTTGATAGGATCTCACTCTGCAGAGGACTACACCATGATCCATATATATATATACATGCACGTGCATATACACACACACATACACGCACACACACATTCACATGCGCACACACACATACACACACACACCCACACACAGATATATGCACAGATAGACAGATGGACCAATTGAATAGATAGATAGATAGATAGATAGATAGATAGATAGATAGACATGTCCTCTAATAATTTTAATCATTTGAATATTCCTGTAAGGAGGGAGCTGCATTCTAACAAAAAATAAAAAGGTCCTTTGTTGGAATAAAGATAGAAAAAAATAAATTCACATTTCAAACTTGAGAAAAGTCTTGCACATTTTTACTATTCTGCTGACAGATTGTATTTGTAATGTGCATGTTAGCTGGTTGATTTCATTTTCTGAAAACCCTAGTTTATCAAGGAGCACTCTGTCGGTTACGATGACGTGGGTCCCAGTTGATACGATCAACGGAACAGCTTGCTTGTGAAATTAACATGCAAGTGACTGAGCAATCCACAGACACGTGTACCCCTAACGTAGTTCTCGGGGAGATTCAACATGACACAGAGTGTGACAAGGCCGGCCCTTTGAAATACAGGTACTACTCATTTTTGCCAGCTGAGTGGACTGGAGCAACGTGAAATAAAGTGTCTTGCTCAAGGACACAACGCGTCGCCGGGAATTGAACTCAAGACCTTACGATTGTGAGCCGAATGCCGTAACCACTAAGCCACACGCCTTCACTAGTTTATCCAGACTTCCACTTAAGAATTTACTCACAAAACCATATGCACCAATTATTATTGGTATAAATGTAAATTCATAATCTGGGGGTAGAAGCTGAAGGTTTTGAAGCAGCTGTCCACAGTTATCCTCTTTCTCTTTTGTTTTTGAAGAAAAGTTCACATCAGCAGGGCAGCTGACCTCTGTGACAGTAGATACTTTTACCTGTCTATTCCAAACAACAACATCTGGCCTGTTATATTATCACTTGACAGAAGTTTTGATGGGAATTTTCCACCAACAAGCCCTGTGTTGATGTATTCAATAGCAGGTGGCAGTTCCCTTTATTTATCCTAAGATATTTCTTTATTCAGATGGCATTGAATATATTGTTTTTGCAATAATTTTGTGTTGCATTAGATGGAGTAGACATTTTTGAGATGCTGCTGATGACATAGGATGTCTTCCACAGAAATATGACATAATCTACCTTTTCAGTTTCACTTGTATCTTGGAGCCCCAAGGGTTGTTCTGTTTGTGTTGTGGTATACAAAAACATAAAAGTACTCCATACAGTTTTATGTTGGAACTGTTTAGAGACGCAGGAGTGGCTGTGTGGTAAGTAGCTTGCTTACCAACCACATGGTTCTGGGTTCAGTCTCACTGCGTGGCACCTTGGGTAAGTGTCTTCTACTATAGCCTCGGGCCAACCATATATATATGACGGGCTTCTTTCAGTTTCCGTCTACCAAATCCACTCACAAGGTGTTGGTCAGCCCAAGGCTATAGTAGAAGACACTTGCCCAAGATGCCATGTGGTTGGAAAGCAAGCTTCTTACCACTCAACCATGCCTGCACCTCTATGTAAAATATATTATAACCAGTCATCAGATTTATGTATGGACCAATATGAGCCATGGTCTTGGGGCTCCCAGGATTGGTGGGGAGAAACCTTAAGCTTGAAGTTAAAAATTTAAAAATATATTTACAGCATTCAAATGAATAATTTCTAATTTTTTCCACTTGTTTAC
Source organism: Octopus bimaculoides (assembly GCF_046866305.1). Lineage (NCBI taxonomy): Eukaryota > Metazoa > Mollusca > Cephalopoda > Octopoda > Octopodidae > Octopus > Octopus bimaculoides. Next base: position 120,220,999 of record NC_142931.1, read on the forward strand.
ATTTTTCTTAATCCAATAGAATTTGTTTAGAGTTATTGGACCCACTTTTGATTTTACTGGGCCCTCTCAGTAAAAGATTTTACTGGGTCCTCTCAGATTTAAAAAGCCATTAAATTTAACTGAGGCTCTCTGAATTTATCAAGGCCTTTCAAATTTGGGAGCTTCTTCAAACTGTTAGGGGCCCTAGATCTAATGGATCCTCTTTATTATTTTATTATGCTTTGAATTAGCAAAAATCATAGGTACGGGGTAAATACCCATTGACCCACTTGGCCTAAAACAGCCCTGGATATAACATACATGTGGGCCATATGCAAATGTAAAAAATGGAAAGTGAACCATTTCGAAAGGAGGTTACTAGTCACTGGTCTAGAATCTTACATATGTTAATTTATATGAGACAAACAAGGTTTATATTCTTAAAACACAGTTTCATTTAGTTAGTTAACAGTACGTATCAGTGAATTTGAATGCAGTAAATTGCATCAACAGCAGTTTGGGAATGTAATTGACATAAATTAACACACACACATATATGTATGTGTGTGTATGCATATATATATATATATATAAATTTATGTATATATATACATATATGTATATATATGTGTGTGTGTGTATATGTGTATATATATATATATATATATATATATATATATATATATATATATATATATATTATTAGATACAGATATAGATATACATATATATATAGAGAGAGAGAGAGAAGGGGGGAGAAGCAAGACTGACAGATAGCAATCTGTATATCTTACTTAATGTGAGTATACTGAAAGAAAGCCACAATACTGCAGTATTCAACTCAAGAAAGCATCTCCTATAGATGTATAGACATAGTTATATGCATGCATGTGTGTGTGTGTATCATATACATATATATATATATATATATAAATATATATATATATATAGATGGTGGTGGTGGTGGTGGCGGTTTTGATGGTGTTAGTGTTGGTGGTTTTGGTGGCGTGAGACTATAGCTGGTGACATTCACCCAAGATGCCAAGCAATAAGTAGGACTGCATCTGAAATCATGTGATTGCAAAGTGAACTTCTTAATCACATAAACACTCATGCATAATTGTTAGAAACAAGAATCACCATCTTAGAAATTGTGTCCCTGAATTCCTGTTTTCCATGAAAATATATCCAAGTCATGTGAAAAATATTATCTCACTTGGAAACAAATGAGGGTTGGTAACAGGAAATGCATCCAGTTGTAGAAAATCTGCCTCAAAGACTGGATGCTAAGCTAAAGTCATTGTCATATCATCATTTAACATCCATCTTTCATGCTGACATGGACTGGATGGGTTGACAAGATCCAACAAGCTGGAGGATTGCAACAAGCTCCAATATCTGTTTTGGCATGGTTCCTACAGCTGGATGCCCTTCATAATACCATCTACTTTATAGAGAGTAGTGTGTGTTTTATCATATCACCAACACAGGTATGGTCACCATGAAACTTGCAAAATAAAGAAAAGACCCCTTGGCAGATGAGGTTGGTGACTTTATGCTAGGTGATTAGAGGCTAAAATATGATAGAGGGCTAGGGACAGGTTTCTAGCTATAGAAGTTACCTTACAATATATAAGGATAGGTATGAGTAACTGCCACACCCATGCCTATCATTTTAATTTAATTTAGTCAACTAAAACTGGTGCTGGTAACGACTAATAGTTACCCTGTGCAATAGTTATGCTGCTTGACAAGTTTGCCATCATGGAACAAACTTCAAAATAAACAATGTTAATGGATAGCAGCACAGTTGGATCTCTTCTCTTCTATTTAGAACATCACTGAATAGATCAATATTAGCAACTTTTCAGTGATACACAAATTACATTTGCTGTTGCACTCATTATGTTCACATGATTTTGCAACTATGTTCTACAAGATTTGAATTTCTCATGCTTTCAGTTCTATCTAAACATATATATATATATATATATATATATATATATATATATACACATGACCATAACTATATATCTATCTTTCTATCTATCTGTGATATGTCTGTCTGTCTGTCTGCCTGTCTATCTGTCTGTCTGTCTGTCTGTCAGTCTTACTTTCAACACATCTATTTTTCTACATATATATTTATGTTTTTATCAGCATACCTTTTTATCTACATACTAAATTGTTCATGTATACTTACAGCTCTCTCTCTCTCTATCTCTATCTATCTATCTATCTATCTATCTATCTATCTATCTATCTATATGTACGTATGTCTATATACATACATGCATACATACATGTGTCTCTTTCTACATACCCCACTATCTACATACCTCTCTATCTACATACCAGCTGTGTTGTATATCTATCTGTATATCTATCCATATATCTAACCCATCCATTGATCTTCTACCCCCTCTACCTACCTACCTATCTACTTACCTACCTACCTACCTACCTACATACATACATACATACATACATACATACATACATACATACAAACATACATACATATCTACCAATATGCATGTATTCATTTATATCTACCAATCTGCCTACCACCTACCAATATACCCACCTATCTGCATAAGAATATCTCTGTCCATTGCACCATTTTAGAAGCTACGAAAACTTTCTTACAAACTCTAGAGAAGATATTAAGTTTAAAGAGTAAACTGCACTTTATTCTCTCTCTCTCTCCCCACCCCCCACCCCCACCTCTTTATCCTCATCTCCATTTTTCTGTCTTAGTTTCATTTGTTTTTCTCTGTCTTTCTCTCTCTTTGAATTTCCTTTATTCTTTATATTTGTTAGTTTGTACAGTCATGTTTGCATGTGTGTGTCTGTGTGTGCCTCTGTGTGTTTGTGCTGCCTGGAGTGTACGTAGGTGTTCAGTTATATCTAAGCATATGTATATGTTAATGTGTGAATGCTTCTTGTATGTATGTATGTGTACATGTGCTTCTAAATTATCCAGCATTAACATACAAGGATATAGTGATATACATACATTCACACATATGTATATGCATACACACATACACACACACACACACACACACACACACATATACCCATATATACATACAGGTGTATGTGTATGTATATATATATATATATATATTTATATACACATTTATACATATTTATATATATATATATATATATATATATATATATATATATATATATATATATATATATATATATATATATATATGCGTGTGTGTGTGTGTATAAATATCTATGCTTATCTATATCTATATACATATATATATGTATATATGTGTATGAACATGTGTGTGTATATATATATATACGCACACACATATATATATACATATATGCACATAAACCCACACTTGCACACACACAGGCATTCACCCACACAGTCACACAGACAGGCAGACAGTCAAGAAAACCAAAATAGATGCAAGTGAAGTTATGTTTAGATGATACAGCTGATATAAAGACATAATCCACAATATAGTTAGAAGCTTAGAACAGCTGCCAAATCCACCACGACCACCCCTTTTATTTTTCGTCTTTTTCTTATTTTCTGCCTTTTTCTCTTCATTTCCCTTTTTCTCTATTTTTTTTTAATATTTTCTTTTTCTCTTCTTTATTTTCCACTCAACTACTTCCTTTCTTTCTTTCTTTCTTTCTTTCTTTCTTTTTTTTTACTTTTTTTTTTGGTTTTTCTGTTCATTCCTTCTTTTTCTTTTTGATGTTTTGTGTTTGTTATTTTCCAGTTGACAATTAGCAAATGGTTCAAATGGTTCACTTAAAACAGACCAGGTGCTAAAATTATAACTGAGAAGAAGCTAGAAATTTGAGAACAATAATGATAATGATAATGATAATAATAATAATAATAATAATAATAATAATAATAATAATAATAATAATAATAATGATGATGATGATAATCTTTTATCTTTTACTTGTTAATGGATTGTGGTCATGCTGGGGCATTGCCTTGAAGGGTTTTAGTTGAATGAATTGACCTCAGGACTTTTTTTTCTTTTAAGCCTGGTATTTATTTTATTTGTCTCTTTTGCTGAACCACTAAGTTATGGGAAAGTAAACAAACCAACACCAGTTGCAAAGAAAATGGAGGAAGACAAATAAAAACACAAAGGCACATACGTCTAGATAGATAGATAAATAGATAGATAGATAGATAGATAGATAGATAGCTACATACATACATACATACATACATACATACATACATACATACATAATGTGTACATGTGTGTGTGTGTGTGTGTGTGTGTGTGTACAATGGGCTTCTTTCAGTTTCTGTCTACCATATCTACCAAATGTCTACCATATGTTCTGAGTTCAAATCCAAGGTCGATAAAATAAAGTATGAACTAAGTTTTGTGGCTGATATAATCAACTGTTCTCATGTCTCCAAATTTTGGGCCTAATGCCTGTTAGAGATCATAGCTATTATTATCATTAAGGAGGTAAACAAGGTAGCAAGCTGACAGAATTTTTATATGCCGGGCAAAATGCTTAGCAGTATTTCTCAAGGCATTGTTCGACCTTCAGCTATAGTAGAAAGCACGTATACCCAAGGTGCCACCACACAGTGGGACTGAACCTGGTACCATATGCTTGGGAGACAAATTTTTAACTACACAGTCAATTATATCAACCCTATTAGTCACCTGGTACTTATTTAATAAACCACTGATAGGATGAAAGGTAAAAATGGCCTCGGTGGCATAAAGAGGAATGAAAGGTTGTTAAGCATTTTGTCCAGTGTGCTAAAAACTCTGGCAGCTCACCTCCTTAATAATGGTTTCAACTTCTGGCACAAGGTTAGCAATTTTGAGGAAGAGTATAAGTTGATTATATCAACCCCAGTGCTTAGCTGGTGCTTATTTCTTTGACCTCGAAACAGCAAAAGGCAATGTTGACCTTGGCAGAATTTGAACTTAGAATATAAAAACAGGTGAAATACTGCCTTGCTTACCTCCTTAACCGTTTCGTTACTGTATTTATTTTGAGATGCTTTGTGTTTCTTTCAATTAATTTTAAATATAACAAAGAATCTAGTAAAATAACTTAGTTATCATTAAGCTGATGTTAGGAACATAAATTGTGACTCAGGTTTGGTGGAAGATTTT
>NC_142931.1:120231127-120251127 GCF_046866305.1 Octopus bimaculoides
GATATGGATGTGAATTGTGTTCTATGGAAATATATGAAATTTTTAAACTTAGGAACAATCCTAATCTAATCAATAATAGATTAGACCTTAGGGTATCATGTGTGCATTGCTCTACTCGCACTTTTAAATTTTAAAAAAAATAGGACTTTTATTTAAATAACTAAAGTTATCAAAATTTATAGTACCTTACTTCTATTATAGTCATCTAGAACTATCAACTAGCACATATTTATTTTGGTAATTGAAACTTTACAACATATATTCCTGATCTCTATCCTTAACATCTAATCTACTTAAATCAGTCATCAGATTCCTGTATTGATTATCCTTGTTATTTCCTAACATCCTTTCTTTTCTCAGTCCCTTAAACATCAGTATACACATTATTATAAACTAATATAAATCCGATAATAATTTTTATCTTTTATTCACATTATATAAATAAGGCTTACCTATGTGTCTCCTAAATAGTATCATTATCGTCAGCTAATAAGTTTTTTTAAAGATAATTCAAAATAGTGTTCATGATCACTATATGTTTAATATACTTAATATCCTTAAATTTTACACCCTATCCAGAGCCCCTGAATTCAATATTGACATTATTTCATGATTTTTGTGAAAGATAACTACATCTCATTTTATTTTATTAACATACCTCTTATTGTGTAAACATTAGTTAGAATTCTGTTGTTGTCTGTACCACTATACTGTTACTCTATTCAAACTAAAAGTAAAAAACCTATTTGACCCATATACCTAGGGCTATAATTCCTCAACATTAATTCCTCAACATTTTGATAGTAATAAAATGACCTGATACTACTATGGCCAGTGAAACCTCTAGATTCTAATACTTTTATAGCCTTGTCCATGCATACTGCTTACACCTTCCCTCTCTTTAGAAGTAATTGTCCCTTTGCTATCACCACTAGATAAGAAACAATAGAATTCTGAGACAGTTAAAACTTTTGTCTAGAATCAATTACTAGCCTGATAGACCCTGCTATGTCAAGATGGACTTATATATTCTTCCTCTGCTCTCTCCCACTTGGTTTTAATATGTTGCCACATTTGTAATATGTCTTTTTTCTACATTTTTCTACATTTTTTCGTGCAGCTGAAGATTGCTCTTGATATTGCATTTAAGGTAATGCTCACATTACTTAAATAAATTGAAGTAGCATGAAACGTGCGTACTGCAATCACTTTTGAAATCCGTGTTGCTTATTATTTGATATATATATATATATATATATATATATATATATATATGATGACTACTATATATTATTACTGTATATTCTGGGGGGTTTTTCCTCATGGAAATACATCAAAAGTTTAGTTTCTTACTTCTTAGAAAACATACATAAAATATTGAATACTAACAAGACTGTTAACATTTATTAAGTAGTATCAAAATGTTTGTCACACCAGTTGCAACCTGGTCACTGATATGGTTCCATTGCATCTAATTAGGGGGCCAGATTACTGTCAGTATATACATATATGTAAGGTTCTGGGTTATAAATATATTTTCATCAATTGACCTTTAGCACACTGTAGATACATCATGTCACCATACAAGTTTTCTCCCTTTCAATGTAACACATTGCCCTTGCAGCTACAATGGGAGAAAACTCTTACTGTGCCATGATGCATGTTAGGCCAAAGGGTAAAGGTCATGAATAATCATGGGATTGCACCAAGGCACAAGTCCAGGCAAATATTTTTGTGGAAGACCAACAGTTCTCCCCACCCCCCCACCCCGTGCAGACCAGCGTCCTCTCTCCATGCCACCAATGTTATCCAAGGGAAAGGCAAAGGCCGATACAGTTTGGCAACAGTGACATCACAGCTCATTTCTACAGCTGAGTGAACTGGAGCAACATGAAATAAATTGTCTTGCTCAACAACACAACACACAACCCAGTCCAGGAATCGAACTCACTACTTCATGATTGCGAGCCCAATGCTCTAACCACTGAGCTATGTGCCTACATCTTAAAGGTTTAAATGAAGACTGGAATTTGTGGTTTTATTTTAATGTAATTTTAATACTTCTATGTATGTATTTCTCGTTTAAAATAAAGCATCAGCACACAGACAACTGATAGCCAAAATACGCTTCAAGAGAACATGGTTTGGATTATAACCCATCTATATATTATGTTTTTATCTCTATAGATCAGTCATTCTGGTTATCATTGCTTGGTGCTAATAGTTGGTCAGTTAACATGGTATTCGGTTGTAACTCACAACTTTTCTCTCTCCTCTTTCTTTGATATTGTATAGAACGGCAAGTCAGATACGAACTAAAAGAAGAGAATCTATCAGTCTATAACCACAGGCTGACACAAACTGTATGAGGGGCATGGGGAGCAAAACACAGTGTCAGATCAAATCACTTGCCAGACAAGTACATCTCCAAAAACCATTAGTGAACTTCCGAGAAATATTTACAGATACAATTCTTCTCCTATAGCAGTGGTTCCCAAACTTTTTAGAGACGCGACCCACTATTTATGACACCAGTTTATGGCGACCCACTTAACTCTACCGTTTATCAGATAGACTCTATTGATCCATCTACCATCTAGCTGCTGTCTATTCCAATCATTTCATTGGCTAATTAATAGCCTCCTGGTGATCACTCCTATACTTTTTTGAATAATTTATAAACTTATTAGTGAAATCCATACTGTCTTATTTATTTAAATTTTTACTATTTATATTAAATGTGAAACAAAACGTTTTATAACTGTTTCAATGTCTCCATACCCTATGGGCAGGTGTAAACTCTAATACAAAACCTCGAAGTAGTAACTGTTATCGGCTCGATCAGTATTGTACTGCGCCTAGTTAAAGTTCTCCATAAATAGGTAAAAACAGACTTTTCCTTTTTACGATTACGTACGAATAAATAACTTGAGAAAATAACCACCTCTGATTTGTTAAGTTCATGAAAAAAGCCTACTGCTTGATAAAACAACCAGTCTGGTATTGAAAACATGAGTCTTGAACTATCTCGGTAGACAGCAGTTAATCAAAGCTAATGCGTAATTTTATAACTTTTTGCGACCCACTAGGATTCCGTTCATGACCCATCAGTGGGTCGCGACTCATAGTTTGGGAACCACTGTCCTATAGTATATATTCTGTTATTCTCTCTACTACCACACTCTCATAATTAAAAATCTGTTCTTCATTCACAGCTGAGTGAACTGGAACAATATGAAGTGAAGTGTTTTGCTCAAGAACACAATGTGCCACTTGGTCTAAGAATCGAAAACACCGTCTTGTGACCATGAATGCAGCTCGCTAACCACAAGGCTACATGCCTTCACAACCAGAGGTTATGCCTTGTGTTTATATAAGAACTTTCAGCCTTCATCTTTTGGCAATTTCATTATTTCTTAAGTCACATACTTAGCATATGTAAATAAAACAAATTATACACTATGTATATTATAAAAATGTTTGGTGTTATTAAAGACATTGTTGAAGATAATTCTTTCTTCTCAATTTGTTATTACAATTGATTATTCACTATATTTATCATAATACAATCTCAACACCCTTGCCATTTGTGTTATGGAGAATTTATATCAGCCTTGCTTTATGCTACTTAGCAATCTATCTGCATGGTAAAGTTTCATCACATCATCACATCATCATTTTGTAAAACAGGTGGAGGTTTCATATAAATACCACAGAGCTTTTCTTTTATTTAAGGAACTGAAATTAGGTGTCTAGGTGTACGATTGAGCAGCTTAGCTTTGCTATGTTACTGTGTCTCTAAGTATATTTCATGGTAGCTGGTTGTAGGACATACTGATAGAATGTTGTATATTTGTTACAGAAAATATGTCACATGCACAACAACAATTGTCATCTGTATTAGAGAAATTGCAGGTATGGTGCCTTTGTAGTTAAGTGTGGCTTGTAGCAGTATGAGAAGCTACTGATATTAATTAAACAATGCAGTAGCGAAAAATATCAAAAGCTGTCAGAACAGCAACTGTCATGATCATCATCACCACCACCACCACCACCTTCACCACCACCACCTTCACCACCACCTTCACCACCACCACCATCATTTTTATCATCATCATCGCCGTTGTCATTGTCATCATCATCACCACTACCATCATCGTCGTTGTCATTGTTGCCATCATCATCACCACTACCATCATCATCGTCATCATTGTTGTCATCATCATCATCATCATCATCATCATCATTATCATCTTCAGCAACAACATCATTCTCATCTTTTGATGCCCCACTTCCATGCTGGTATGATTTAAATGCTTTAACAGGATCCAACAGAACCAAGGATTCCTTCATGCTCCAGCATCTGCTTTAGCATGATTACTAGGGTTGAATGCCTTTCCTAATACCAACTTCTCTACAGAGTGTTCTGGGTGCTTTTTTTCATGGCACCAACACAAATGAGGTCACCAAACAGCTTGCAAGACTAAGATCCCCTTCAAGTTCTTTTTCTTTTTTTTTAACCTTTTGCTTTTTTCTCTCTCTCCCCCCCCCCCCACCCCCGCGAGTTGGGTTTTAATATCCTATCCTCTTAACAAATGAAGTGACAAAGATAAGTAAGCATTTAGATAGAAACAGTTTGCACATAAACTGATAAATGTTGTTATTGCTGCACCATTTAGTCAGAAAGAGTTTGTTTCATTTATTTATGTACGGACATTCAATGTACATTAATATTGACCATTATAGACGCAAGCATGGCTATGTGGCTAGGAAGCTGCTTTTCACAATCATGTGGTTTTCAGTTCAGTCCCACCGGGTAACACCCTGAGCAGGTGTCTTTTACTATAGCCTTGGGCCAACCAATACCTTGTGAGTGAATTTGATAGATGGAAACTGTGTGGAAAACGGTTGTACATGTATATCTGTGTGTGTGTGTGTTTATCCACTCATCACAACTTCACATCTGGTGTTGGTTTGTATACATTCCTCTAACTTGGCAGTTTGACAAAAGTGACCAATAAAATAAATATCAGACTTTAAACAAATTAAGTACTGAGGTTGATTTGTTCGACTAAAACCATTCAAGGTGGTGCCCGCAATGGCCACAATCCAATGACTGAAACAAGTAAAAGATAAAAGATTTAAACTCCTATCTTTATAGTCGTTTGTCATGGTCATCATCTTATGCATCATAGGTTGTTCAAAATTTAATTCCATTCCTCACAAAAATGTTGTCATGTTGATAATCTATTTGCTACTTTTGTACAATCACATTGAAAAGGCTGCATAAGAAGCTTTTATTTTGAGTCAAAAAACATTGTGGGCAACATTGATACCTGTCTCCTTAAAACTGCTCCTTCATATTCAGTCATACCTCACCATTTTCTATTCCTGAAAACATGTGGTCAAGTGGTTAGAGTGTTGCACTCATGATTGCAAGATCATAGTGTTTTGATTCCTGGACCAGGCAGTGCATTGTATTCTTGAGCAAAGCACTTCATTTCACATTGTCCTAGTCCACTCAGATGTAAATGAGTAACCCTGCGGCAATGGACTGACATCCCATTTCAGAGGAACGTTGTGACATTGGTCTCTTATATGTCACGGAAACCAAGTAACTGGTCCTATAAACCCAAGGATTCAAGGCAGTAATATCTAGAGATCTTCTCAACTCAGGATGTTCAGAATGTATAATCACTGGATGTCAGGCTTATTCAGATTAACTGGTACAAAGTGCTATTTTAGAAGATTTCTAGTGTTACAGTCAATAAAATCTAGGTTTGTTATGTTCCAATCCAGTGCTACACAACCATATGTTATGACTGGCTCTGCAACAATGTTAATGGCACAGATGGTATTTTTTGCTATGTAGATGAGTTAAAAAGCTATATATCTTTCTTTTTTTTTATCTTGTCAAAATATTCATTTTTCATTCTCCTTTACACAACCTTCACTCATACACACGTAGAGTTTTACTTTCATCTACGCCCAAATGATTATAGAAAGCAGAAGTGTCTGATCTTGTCTACTGTATTATCTCCCCTTCATGCAGTTCCAAGTCACTGTTTCATTGTGTTGCCATCCTTGTTACCTATTTCCAGCCAAAAGGACATAGAGAAATATAAATATCTCTGCTAGACTGCAAGACAATACTGATAAGTTTAGTCTTTCTTTTCTCTATAACATAAATTGGTTTTTAAATTTATTCTAGAATAACACTATGAATATTCCTATGAGGTTGGAACTCAGACCTCTTCCACCTATTTTTCTTGGGAGATAAATCCTGTCTACATCTGATTTTGGATGGTGCATTTGGTACCTTGTAAGGATTCTACAGATCTTTCCATCCATATTCTGCATGTCAGTGAGACTCCACTTAATGACACCAAAGCTATATGTGGTTACTGGTATGGCCAAAGAATTGTCGCATTAATTGTTAGCAGCATTTCATTCTGAGTTTAGGACCATTCTTACCCTTCAGTAGCATTCCTTGTGGATTTTCTCTTTCATTTTAGAGTGTTGGATTCCATCACCGTCATTGGTTCCCAGATATTTGTATACTTCGAATTGTTCTAGGTTTGGGATAGCTGTGGTAGTATCATGTTCTATGTTTTCAGCTTTTATGAAATCATCATCATCATCATCATCATCATCATCATCATCATCACCATCACCATCACCATCACCATCACCACCACCACCACCACCACCACCACCACCACCACCACCACCACCATCATCATCATCATCATCATCATCATCATCATCATCATCATCATCATCATCATCATCATCATCATCATCATCATCATCATCATCATCATCATCATCATCATCATCATCATTAAGGCAATGAAATGACATAATTTGTTAGTAATTTGGACAAAACTCTTAGCAGCATTTCTTCTGATTCTTTATGCTCTGAATTCAAATTCCAGTGAAGTCAACTTTAGTTTTCACCTTTTCTGGGTCAATAGAATAAGTACCATTAAGCACAGGGGTTGATGTAATCAACTAGACTCCCCCCTGCAAAGTTTCAGGCCTTGTGCCTATTCTAGAAAGAATTGTCATTATAATTTTTAAGGCCTGCAGGCAGAATTGTTAGTATGTCAGATAAGATACTTAGCGGAACTTCATTGATTTTTATGTTCTGAGTTCTAAAGCTGCTGAGGCTGACTTTGCTTTTATCTTTTTAGGGCTGGTAAAATATATACCAGTGAAGTACAGGAGTTGATGTAATCATTGTAACTTCCACTGGATTATTTGGATTATTCCATGGGATATGATATTTATGTGCTGCCACTGTCTTTTCAGACATGAAATTGACTTGCAAACTTTTTGACATATTACATATGTTGAATCACCTGGTGTAGGAAGAAGGGCATAGCATACAGTTCATCTTTCATGAGTCTTAAAATGGTAGAAATAGCCAGCCTTAGACTGGGGTACCCTGCCATATACTTCATTCATCCAGTGCTTTATGCCCTCATCAAGGTTCTAATGACAGCCCTTCTGAAGCCAATGTTTTAACCTTTTGCACATAAGGTGACCCTCTTCAAAAGTTTCCTAACTTCCCAACCTTCTACACAGCTCTTTCCAAAGCTAGTTCTTCCCAGTTATTTACATCAATTTGCAGTTACTTCAAGTTGTCTTTTATGCAGTCTTCATACTTTTTCTTGGTTTGTACTGCACACACACACACACACACACACACACACACATACACACACACACACACACACACACACACACACACACTCACACACACACACACACTCACACACACACACACACACTCACACACACACACACACACACACACACACACACACACACTCACACATGCATATATATGATGGGCTTTTTTCAGTTTCTGTCAATCAAATCTACTCACAAGGCTTTGACTGGCCTGGTGTTATTGCAGAAGAAGCTTGCCAAAGTGAGTGCCATGTACTAGGACTGAATCTGAAACCACAAGATAACATAGCAAACTTCTTACACACACAGCCATTTCCTGCTCCATGTTGTCTCAAAAAGAAAGAGGATTATGGCCATGTTTTTTTTTTAGCTGCCATAATGTTTTTAAGTTCAACACCTAATTCTGTGAAATTCTTCAACTTTTTAGCTTGCTCCTGCATAACATTTCAGTTATTTAATATTACTATGTCAGTTATTAATACACTATTGTCTTCTTTATCATGAAAAATGATGTCAGGCTTATATGCTATCTGGAAGTGTGTCTGTATGCTAAACTACCACAGTAGAATTGTTATTGTTGGGTCATCTATCTATATGTAAAAAAAATTTCTCTGTAGAAATGTTACTCACCTATTTATTACTGTTATTAGTAGTATCAATTAATACTGTTGTATCACAAAAAAACTGTGTTTCTGTTTTTACTTGAGCAACATTTCTAGAATAGCATGTTAAGAATATTCTTTAGTAACAAACAATTTAGGCTTTGTGTGTACAAAAAATATGTATGCTAGCATATTAAGACATTTCATATGAGAAGAGTCCAGCTTCTCAACTGATTACTAGAAGAATAAGAATTATCTTCTATAATAGTAAATGCAAAATTTTGTCTGTCCCTCTCTCCGGGACCCCTGTATTTCCATCTATGTTTGTTCTACATAGACATATAATATTTTTTTGAATCAGGATGATCCTGGTATTGTAAATTTGCCCTTCATTTGGTTCATGAACATCTAGCATTGGGATCAGGACTGAATGAGGATTTGTTATATGTTAACAGTTGAAAATTCAAATTTTAAAAGAACTCCAAAAATTTGTGAATTTAAAAGTTTTTCATTTAAACTGAATTTCAAGTAATACCATATTGGTATGGTACTAATAAGTTCTTTATTATTATTGCTCTCCTTAGTTTGGGGCAGCAGGCTCAGTTAGCCCTCAGCAGGAGCTAGCTTATAGTTATATCATCTAATGTTCCATTCCAATTTAAACAGTTACAGTTTCCTATTTGAGTTTCTTTTGCCATGAGCATTAATAAAAGTCAGGGCCAAATGCTAAAAGTTGATGGATTGCAACTTGAACAACCATGCTTTTCTCATGGCCAACTTTATGTAGGAGCATCATGTGTGGGAGCAAAAACAAATCTTTTTGCTTATGCACCCCGAAATAAAACACAAAACATTGTTTATAAAGAATATGTTCACTCTTAGTGCAACATGAATACTTCAATAACTTGATTTGCCATTACTATCATTATATTCAGGAATGAGTAAATTACCTATTTAAATGAACTGTATTATATAAGTGCCATTGCTGTATTGATAAATAAAATAACACATACAACTCATTATTATCATATAATAAACAAACATAAATTCATTTGTGAAATTGATCTTTTTTCTACTTCAATTATTATATGAGATTGAGGCTTCAAAAGATCAATCAGCTGAACTATTTGCAGAGCAGCTTTTGAAACTTGGTGAAGGGTGAGTTCCAACTGATAAAGGATAGTTTTTCTACACTCAATCCAATATGTAATTCAATTGATTCCATCAATGATTTGGTGGATGAAGTCTTTCCTAATCTTCTTCATAATTACAACAATACAGATTGGATCTCTGAGTAAGCTATCCTGGCTCCAAAAAATGTTGCTGTACATAGTATTAATAATATGCTATTGAATAAACTTCTGGGAGAAGTATTCATTTATAATTCAATTGGCAGTGTTCTTGATGATCAGGATATTGTTAACTACCCCCATTGAATTTTTTAACTCACTAGAAGCACCAGGTACAGCCCCTTATTGTCTTCAGCTGAAAAAATGGACTCCTATTATGCTATTACATAATTTGTCTCAACCAAAATTATGCAATGGCACAAGATTAATTGTGCACAAACTCATGAGGAACTGCATTGAGGCAAATATTCTCACTGGTTGTGGTAAAGGTGAGACCATCTTCATTCCTTGCATACCAGTTATACCATCTAATGTCCCATTCCAATTTAAACAGTTATTTTCCTATCCAACTTTCTTTTGCCATGAGCATTAATAAAAGCCAGGGCCAAATGCTAAAAGTTGCTGGATTGCAACTTCAAGAACCATGCTTTTCTCATGGCCAACTTTATGTAGGAGCATCACATGTGGGAGCAAAAGCAAATCTTTTTGCTTATGCACCCCAAAATAAAACAAAAAACATTATTTATAAAGAAATAGATGTGCTTCAAGAGGAAACAGCTAGAATGATGATAATAATATAGTAAAGGCAGTGGTGGTGGTGGTGGTGATGGTGGTGTTAATTCCACTCCCCCAGATGAAGAGGATTAGCTGATTAGACTGCAAGGGCCCAGTTTTGGTGCCACATAATAGCACCCATGCTGGTATTATGTAAAAGCACTCAGCACACTCTGTAAAGTAGTTAGTGTTAAGAAGGGCATCCAACTGTAGAAACTAAGCCAAATCAGACTGGAGTCTGGTGTAGCTCTCCTGCTGGCCATGTCTGATGAAACTATCCAACCATGCCAACATAGAAAATGGGCATTAAATATAGATGCTGATTTAATGTATACAAAGTGTACACTTTCAATGTCTTTGGCTTTTCAACCAAATGGATATTGTAGATATGGATGATGTATTTAACCACGAAGTTTAAATGTAGCTTGTTAACACACTGGAATCTACAATGTTTGGCATTTGTCAGACTTCAGATACTTATAAAGACATTTGCCTATTAACTTACAACATTATGCTCATGAGCTGAATACACCTAACCACTAAGCCTTTTGTCCTTTTAGGGTTGGTAAGATAGGTACCAGTTGAACACAGGGGTCAATGTAACCAACTAACCCCACTCACACTAAAATTGCTGGCCTTGTGCCAAAATTTGAAGCCATTATTATAATCATTGTAAGGTAATAAGTTGTTAGAAATGGTACAGTGCCAGGCTAAATGCTGTACAGTCAAAACAATAATGTTCTTAGTCTCAGCTGTCTGTCCAAGATGAAGCGTCTACTTAGAAGTTTATTCACTAGCTCATCAACAAATTCTGTTTACCCATTTACTAAATCATTTCTTAGACACATCCCCATGGTTTACACAACTAATTTACCTGGCTAGGATATTTTTATTGATTATATTCTGAACTTATATTGTCATTGATTTTCCTATTTAAAGATATGTATTGTTAATAAAGAATATTTTTTTGTACCTTATAAAACCACCCAGTAAAGTAGAAGTTTCTATGTGGCTGTTTAATTTGCTAGAAACAGCAACCAAATGGCTCTTGAAACTCACCTTACCATCTTAAATAAAGAATACATTGGATAATGTAGACCTTGATATACATACAAAATGATGGAATGGTCAAAACTGGAATGTCTTTAAGCATATAGATATGTTTTACTGTTTACTCAAGGAGGAAAGGGTATATATATGACTCTTTTTTTCTAGGTCCCTGGCACTGATTGGAGCAAGAGAGAAAGTTATTCTCAAACTGGAGGTGTGGCCTGAGGGCTTGCAGAAGAGAGGACTCACTCATGCTGGTGCTATGAAAATTCCCAGTACACTCTGTAAAGTGGTTGGCATTAGGAAGGGCATCAAGCTATAGAAACTATGCCAAAACAGACATTGGCGCATGATGCAGTTCTCTAATCCATCAGATCCTGTTAAATCATCCAGCCCCTGGCAGCATGGAAGACAGAGATCAAAAATGATGATGATGATGATGATGATATATATATACATACATATATATATATATATATATATATATATATATATATATATATATATATACATATTGGGTCATCCCATAAATAATGTGCTTTTTTATACTTCTTTTATTTTTCAAAATTAAGATAAACAAAGTTCTTTTTTTAATTTAAAATCTCTCCTTCATTTTCTACACTACAATGCTCTTCCATCTATTTGGTAGACTTGCAAGGCCCCTCTTCCAAAATTCATTTGTCCATGACAAAAAGTACTCCACCAGTACTCTTCTGACCTCATCTCCAGAATTCATACTTTTCCTATCCAAATGATTTTGAAGACTGTGGAATAAATAATAATTAGATGGGACAATGTCTGGTGAATATGGTGAGTGGGACATCATTTCCCACTGCTTTAGCCTTTGTAATGCCATCCTTGCTGTATGTGGCCAAGCATTATCCTGAAAACAAATATGGTTGCTTTTCTTCTAGTGCTGACTTAAGCTGCTCAAGCTGCTCACAATAGATCTGTTATCGTTTGGTTTGGGTTTAAAAGTTGAAAGTGACTAAACCTTTCATATCCCACCAAACAGATAATAACACCTTACATGGGTGAAGACCTTTAGCCAGTGTTTCTCCTCTCCCTACCCACTGTCTTCAGTGCTTGACATTTTTATAGAGAACCCATTTCTTGTCACCAATCATTATTTGGTCCCAAAAAGGTTCATTCATGAGACAAAGAAAAGCACACATTCACTCTCTGCACGTGATTAGACTTGGAAAGTTTGTGAGGAACCCATTGACTTGAATGGTTGAATGAACAAATCCAAGCTTCTCTGCTAATTCCTCAACAGTTGTGATGGGATTTTGTTCCACCAGAGTTTGCAGGACATCCTTGTTGAGCTCTACAGATTTCCAGGACAAGGCTCATCTTCTAGACTGTAGTTTCTGACTCGAAATTTCTGGAACCACTGTTGACACTGACTTATGCTTATTGTTCGATCTCCATATACTGCATTAATATTCCTTTCTAGGTGCGATCCCATAGTCATCCATGACTGAAGGGGATCTTTACCAAATATCTCAGTCCTTTGTTATCTCCTCAGGACACTGAGCTTTACAGAGATGACAAAGGACTGAGATATTTGGTACCTTGCTGTACTCAAGAAGACCTGTCCACCACAGCAGAATTATTAATGCCATACCCACTGCTGAAGAGGATTGGCTTGTAAGAGCCCTGCACTGGTGCCACGTAAAACCACCTGTGCTAACACCATGTAAAAAGTTCCCTTGTTGGTGCCACATAATAGCACCCATGCCAGCACCATGTAGAAGCAGTCATGCTGGTGCTACATAAAAATCACTTTGTTCACTCTCTAAAGCGGTTGGCATTAGGAAGGGCATCCAGCAGGCCAGCTCTGCTCAAACCATCCAGTGATTGCTAGCATGGAAAACAGATGCTAAATGATAAGGATGATGACGATAATTATGATTTAATGTATACAAAGTGTACATTTTCAATGACCTTGACTCCTCAACCAATTGAACTCAGCAAGTATGGATGATTTATGTAACTGTGCAGTGTAAATGTAGTTTGTTAACACACTGGAATCTGCAATTTTTAGTATTTATTGTATTTCAGATGTATTATAAAGATATTTGCCTATTAATGCAACATGTGCACACAAGTAGGTTAAACAGAATTGATCAGGAGATGACCTCAAAATAGTGTGTTGCATTGCCATACATGTTCATAGATGTGTGTGTGTGTGTGTGTGTGAGTATGTGTATGAGTGTGTATGTGTATATCAGCAGCAGCAGCACAACCACTACTACATCCCTGCAACCACCACCACCACCACCACCACAACCGCCTTTACTACATTATTATCATCATCAACAACTTCATACCACCTTCACCCCTGCCACTACCACTGTCTGCTACCCCCACCTCCGTCATCATCATTTTACAATAATTTTTCCACTCTAGTATGGACTGATATACACACACACACATACACGCTTGCACACACACATGAACATACACACACAAGTGCATGCTCACACATGCACATGCACACACGCACGCACACACACACACGCACACACACACGCACACACACAAAAAATACTTCTTTGTTCCCCATCAACACAAAACCACAAACTATACTTCACACAATCAATATATCATACAAATTGCAGTGTAAACGTGAAAGTTGTAAACTTCATGACTCAAACTGTTTCCTTCTACTCAGAAATAAAGTGAAATACTTTCTTACCATTTGCTTTTCCTTCATTCAGTTCTATTCACTTCATGCCTTAAGAGTCCATGCAGACACCTCATCATCACTATTTTGATCTCCTCTCTGCTCTCAGATCACCCCCACTCCACCCTGATCACTCCTCCTCTACTCCGCCCTGATCACCCCTCTCTTCTAAAATATGAGTAGCCCTGTAGCCCCACTGTAGCAAGAAACCTGTTCTGCCCTGACTCTTTTTCTCATCTCCTGGCATAAATTGTTGCTATTGGGATTTGTAGTCTTGTAAGAAAGATGGCAACTTCACTAGTGCTGGTGGCATGAAAAATGCACCCAGTATATGCTGTAAAGCAGTTGCTTTAGGGAGGGCATCAAGCCACAGAAATCATACAAATGTAGACAGTGGAGCATAAGCAGCCTTGGGACCTGTCAGATCCTATCAAACAATCCAACCCACACCAGCACAGAACATTGAATTTAAATGATGACACCATCTGATGACAAAATACTACATTGGCCAGACAACCAATAACTTTAAAGGAAGGTATACTTGTTTCTATGCACCCATGAAACTCCTTCAGGTGCAGGGGAGAGGAAAACTCTACTTCCTTGTTTCATTTAATCTAGAAACTATGACCATTGAAGTGACTTCCCCAATATGAAATGAAATATTTTTGACAGGGCCTCCTTACTCACCTGGAGTTTGCTATTGCCAACTGAGTTTCTGTGAGAAATTACACATACTTTACCCACAGGAAGAATGAGCTATTTTCTTCTTGCCCCTTGAGGTACTTCCTGTTAATGAAATTTTAGCCTCTGGCTACTGACAACCCAGATATACCACCCTAGGCCTAGCTGACCCACAAACAAGGACAGGTATTTGATATCAATTGCCTATATAGATCCACTCGTGTTGATCATGTAACCTCAATTGTAAATCAGGGCGATTTGAACATCTGATATGATGGATGTTCCGATGCACCTATGAAATGTTGAGTCAAACCATTATTAAATACATGCAAGCTGTTAGATCAGGTTATGAAAGTTACAGAGAGGGTCATAGCCCAACTAATTAGGGAGCGAATCAATTTAGATGAGATGCAGTTTGGGTTCGTGCCAGGTAAAAGCACTACTGATGCCTTATTTCTAGTGAGACAGTTGCAAGAGAAATACCTAGCCAAGGATAAACCTCTGTACCTGGCTTTCGTTGACATGGAGAAAGCCTTTGACAGGGTCCCCCGATCCCTTATCTGGTGGTCAATGAGGAAACTTGGGATAGAAGAATGGCTAGTGAGAGCTGTGCGAGCCATGTACAGAGATGCGGCCAGTAAGGTGAGGGTTGGAAATGAGTACAGCAATGAATTCCGGGTAGAGGTAGGGGTCCACCAAGGTTCCGTCCTCAGCCCCCTATTATTTACCATAGTCCTCCAGGCAATCACAGAGGAGTTCAAGACAGGTTGCCCCTGGGAGCTCCTCTATGCTGATGACCTTGCCCTAATTGCGGAGTCACTATCAGAACTAGAGGAGAAGTTTCAGGTGTGGAAGCAAGGTCTAGAATTGAAGGGCCTTAGAGTCAACCTAGCTAAAACCAAAATCCTAATAAGTAGGAAGGTAGATAAAACACAAACCCCTTCAGGTAGATGGCCCTGCTCAGTATGTAGAAAAGGAGTAGGTAGTAACTCTATAAGATGTACCCGGTGCAAGCTATGGACACATAAGAGGTGCAGCAACATCAAAGGCAGGTTAACTAGCAAGTTAGTTTTTGTTTGTGGCAGATGTTCAGGTGCAATAAAGACTGCAAACAAACAGGAAACAACTTCTATCTCATTCCAGGGTGAAAAACTAGAGGTAGTCGATAGCTTCCGCTATCTGGGCGACCAAGTTAGTAGTGGGGGTGGGTGCGCTGAAAGTGTAGCTGCTAGAATAAGAATAGCCTGGGCAAAGTTTAGAGAGCTCTTACCCCTGCTGGCGACAAAGGGACTCTCACTCAGAGTAAAAGGCAGACTGTATGACGCATGCGTACGAACAACCATGCTACATGGCAGTGAAACATGGGCTGTAACTGCTGAGGACATACGTAAGCTCGCAAGGAATGAAGCCAGTATGCTCCGTTGGATGTGTAATGTCAATGTGAATACCCGTCAGAGTGTAAGTATCTTGAGAGAAAAGCTGAACATTAGAAGCATCAGTTGTGGCGTGCAAGAGAGACGATTGCGCTGGTATGGACATGTGGTGAGAATGGAGGAGGATAGCTGCGTGAAAAAGTGCCACACCCTAACAGTTGAGGGAACCCGTGGAAGAGGTAGGCCCAGGAAGACCTGGGCTGAGGTGGTGAGGCAAGACCTTCGTACATTGGGCCTCACCGAGGCGATGACTACGGACCGAGACCTTTGGAAATGGGCTGTGCGTGAGAAGACCCGGCAAGCCAAGTAAGATCGTTGCCAGTGCCCCTGGACTGGTTCTTGTGCGGGTGGCACATGAGATGCACCATTTTGAGCGTGGCCGTTGCCAGTACCGCCTGACTGGCTCCTGTAGGATTTTCGAGCGAGATCGTTGCCAGTGCCCCTGGACTGGCTTGTGCGGGTGGCACATAAAAGACACCATTTCGAGCGTGGCCGTTTTCGTGCAGGTGACACGTAAAAGCACCCACTACACTCTCTGAGTGGTTGGCGTTAGGAAGGGCATCCAGCTGTAGAAACTCTGCCAAATCAGACTGGAGCCTGGTGTTGCCATCCGGTTTCACCAGTCCTCAGTCAAATCGTCCAACCCATGCTAGCATGGAAAGCGGACGTTAAACGATGATGATGATGATGATGCAACTCCAACTAAATGTTTAGTGCTATTTGCTTTCATTTATCCACAAACAAAGCATGTATGTGCGCATGCACGTGTGTGTGTGTGTGTGAGTGTGTGTGAGTGTGTGTGTGTGTGTGTGTGTGTGTGTGTGTGTGTGTGTGTGTGTGTGTTTAAGGATATATGCTTTCATTGCAACGTAGCAGACTTTCATATATTATTTATATGTATATTTACGAGAAATAAAACAGTTACAACAATAATGCAAACAGTTTTTATGTAAATAAAGCTAAGATTAATCTGTCTACCTATCTATATATCAAGCTATCTATCTATTCCTTCTTAGAGCCTTCTATCTACGAATTTATCTACTGTGATATATATGTATTCAACTCACATATATATGTATTCAAATTTATTCAAATTTTATTTTGCCTTCGTATGCATGTACAAAACCACTCTTTATCAGAGATGTACCTTCTGGGTAGGCAAGGTAGGCCATGCCTACCTAAACTAATAGATATCAATTATTAAATATAAAATGTAAATGGTTTCCAATTTGTTATAAAATATGTTAATTTAATGCATGGAATTCCATATAGCATTCTGCAAATACCTAATTTATCTTCTATGATATTGAGATTCTTCCATACGTATGTTGACTCCTCATTTTCTGTAGTGTTTTAAGTTTTAAATGTGGAAATATTTTTAGTGTAATATTAGACTCTGAGAGATGCTAATTCATGTAGCCTATCTACTGGCAGCTAAATAGCAGCGAAATTGTCTGTAGTTTTCAAGGGACATGAGAAGAGACTACATTGTTAAGCTTATCCAATACAAAGACATTTATATTTGTTATTCCGACAGTGAAATTTGTTCAGAATTCACTTGGTTGTAGCATCATGTGGCCATAAAAAAATCTGATTCAACGAATTCCGTATATATATATATATATATATATATATATATATATATATATATATATATACATATAATCCTCATGCGATGAGGCTTATGAGTGACAAATATGAGTCTTCTGCATGATTGCAGGGAGAGGGGATGGCAGTTATGGCATTTCCCAGTCAAGGTTGGCTGCAGGGGGTTCCCAGCTTGGTTAATATGGAGGATGCTCACAGCTCTCTTTCTCCCATTCATTCTCTTTATTGAGCAACCTTTCATAGTGGTGTCTCCAAACCTCTCTATTTACAACCTCATTTAGTGCAAGTGAACCATCATCCATGCGGACACATTTCTCTCCTACGATATCATGATTCTCTCTCACACACTGTCTTACAACACGAAATACCTCAAGTCTTTGGTCCTCACGCTGCAGAACATTGGCAATTTTTTTCTTATCTGCTTCCCCTTTGGCTAAATAAACCTGTCGCCTAGCTTCCCTTCTGGCAGTCTGATACAATTCCCTGCTACCACTGTTCTTTCAGTCCTTCCAAGCCTGTTTCTTTTGTCTAATAGCCCTGTCAACAACATTGTTCCACCACCACGTTATCGTGGGTCAAGAGGGGACTTTGCACCATCCACAGATCTGGTCAGTGGCCCTCTGCAGGTTGTCCCATACAAACCTCCAGTTGTCATCCACATCGTATGAAGCTATATCCCCTTCTAATTCGTCAAAGGCTTCAAGTAATACGTCTCTAAATCTCTGTCCATTCGCAGGATCTTTATGCTTCCAGACCTTTCTCCTCCATGTTTGTCATCTTCTGGGCATCCATTTAGCCCTGATCCCGAAGTCACTAACTACCAGTCTATGTTGTGGGGTACATCCTTTGCCTGGGAAATAAAGTGAGTCCACAGCTGTAACCTACACCAGTGTCTCATAACCAGCCTCCTTTTCCAAGGTACTCAAAAGTACCTTGGATCATAGGGCGACATACCGTGCTTGAGGAGACCTATTGAGTCAAGTACATCAACATCAACATCAACAGCAATATCAAAATCAAATCAAATGGAAATTGTAGATGTGAGCCCCCTGCCGGTAACACGTAAAAAGCACCATCTGAACGTGGCCGATGCCAGTGTCACTTTGACTGGCTTCCGTGCTGGTGGCACGTAAAAAGCACCCACTACACTCTCGGAGTGGTTGGCATTAGGAAGGGCATCCAGCTGTAGAAACACTGCCAGATCAGATTGGGGCCTGGTGCAGCCTCCTGGCTTCCCAGACCCCTGCCGAACTGTCTAACCCATGCCAGCATGGAAAACGGACGTTAAACGATGATGATGATGATGATGATGATGATGATGATGATGATGATGATGACATATATATATATATATATATATATATATATATATATATATTTTGAAAAAGGAAAAGAATGACTTCACTTGTAGTTCTAATTAATTTAATTTTTTAATAATATAATTTTACAGTTTGGTTTGTAGATCTAGTAAGTTCTTTGTTAACTTCAGCAAGGAGATTTTTTAAAGATTCCTTGTTAACTTTTGTGGAGAACTTTCTTGAATTCACTGGTGGCAATTGTCAAACTGACCTCAGGTTGTGTTGTGTGATTCTATATATAAGAGATTTGGGTGTGTCTGGAGTTGGGAGTGTGGGAGTGAAGGAGTGTTTATGAAAAAGAGCTGAAAGAAAATAGTGAATGGTAAAATCAAGATAATTGATTGAAAGTGGTGGGCTGTTTAAGGAGTGTTTTAGGAAGGGCTTGTGAAAGTGCCCTCCAGCTGGTTCCATTTGAATAGATGACCTTTGGTAAAAAATATAATGGTCAAATGTTTTTCAAATTCTTTTCTTATGGCTGAATCAAGTATCTTAATTTCATAAAGAGAAACTTCAGTAGTTTAAGTGTTAAAGATGAGTTTAGGTGTGTGTTGGAAGGGGGCGGGGTTAATGAAATGTAAGATACATGTCTTTTGATAAAAAGGGATGATAGCAGAGAGAAAAAAAAAATAAAGTTAGTTTTGGAATGTCTGTTGACAGAAGTGTATTTTTTTATATTGGTTTCGGAGGGGAGGTGAGGGAGATCATGCTAGTGCACATATTTACTTCCATACATATAAACATACAAAAAATATACATACATATATGCACATATACATACATATATACATATACATACATATACATATATATATATATATATATATATATATATATATATATATATATATATATATATATATATCCACACACACATATATACATATACATACATACACACACATATACATACCTATATATATACATACACATATACATATACATACACATATACCTATATATACATAGGTATATATATA